>NW_009909528.1:0-29296 GCF_000696875.1 Nestor notabilis
CATTCCTGCAATAATAAAGTCATGACTCACTGAGTGACTGACAAAGTTATAAATTAAATGGTGATTTAGTGAGTTATCTCACACCTACCTTGGAATGCAGTCAGGAGGAAGAATGTTTTTAAAGGGACAAAAAAATAGCCATTGCATGACTAGAACTAATGGGGAATTAAATCACAGTAAACATTTGTGGTAAACTTCTGAGTTTACATTTGCTCAGGAGTATGTGCAGGGCAGGATGGGTCTGAAATTCCTCTTATCACAGCAAGGATTAGTGCTCTCACTTTACAAAGCAAAATTTATTTGGCAAGGTTCAAATGCAGTTGAATTCAAGGACATGCGTAAAGCCTAATGTGCTGAGGACTCAGTCTTTAGATGAAGTAAAGCAGTGCTGCTCTGTTATAGTTACCAAAACAAATGCAGCACCACTACCCTATTCCAGCTGAGAACATGGCCCATTCCCCTGCTGGGTCACACTGGACTAAGCCTGGAGAAGAATCCTTTGCACGGAGGACCCAAGCATGGCAGATGAGCAGGAGCAAGGCAAACACAACCTGGGTGGAAGTAATCCTTCTGGTTTCTTTTAACTTCTAGCTCTTGTAGCCAAAATTAAAGGCTAGTGATAATTCAGAAAAAAGATGAAGTTGGGGAGAGGATATTTGGAGGGGCTGAAAGGGAACAAATGCTTGCACAGGACAGAGTTGACATTTTAGAGGTGGCTCAACCCAGTCAGACCCCTATCAGATGGGATAATTTCAAGGATCCTGCCCTCACAGAGCTGCTCATCAGCATCTTAAAAATGGGTGAGTTTGGGTAGTAATTTCTCTAGCTGCTAGCCCCAGTAACTATCCTGTGATATGAAAATGGGCCAGCAAGAGGGATGCTGAAGAAAGAAAAGTTTGAGGGCAAGATGCAAAACGAAACAAAACCTAAAAATGCACATATGGCCTTTTTTTTAGATAATAAACATATTCCCTTGTGCCTACAATGCACAGAGAAACCTGGTAGTCCCAAATCACACTTCATAACATTTTTGTGTCTATGAGCAATGCAAGGACCATCACAGCCCAAATCTCTGTCACCACTGCCCCATTCATTGAACCATCCTTCCTCTCCTTGAGTTCAGCTAAACTCAAGCATTTACTTCAGACGGCAGTCCCACCAGATTTGGTTACCAGCCCTAAAGCAAAACAATCTTTGCAAGTGCAGCTTTCTTCTGAGGGTAAAAATAGCACTCTGGTATTCAACAGATATGTTCCTGATTGCATACACAGTCCTGTCTTCTGTCTTAAGAGTCAGGGGGGTCGGAGGTTTCTGATGTAACCCTAAAAGGCAGAATAACTTTAGATAGGGCAAGGTAGGTATTATTCCTGCTTATCCATTTATTAATGTCGTCTCTTCCAGAGAGCCCTGCAAGGCTGCCTGCACGTTTTACTAATAGCAATATACTTTGAATTTTCTGTGCAAGAAGAATAGGCACACAAGCAATGACCAAGGATTAACCAGTGTGCTATAAATTCAGGCACTAACCCACCAACCAACAACCTATTGATGTGCTTATCTCCCTAAACAACTTATTTCCTACTCTCCCTAGTATAATTTCAGCTCTAAATTGCAGATGCTTTTTCCTCACAGACCTCCTTTTCCTTTATTGCCTTTCAAAAGAAGCCAGGAACAGAAAAAGAAGGCTAGATGAAGGCTCCAGTTAGAGAACAGAACAGAATAATGATGCTGGCACCAATGGGGATATTCTGGAGCACTCTAAGCAGACCTGAAACCAGAATTTAATCCATAATTTTGTTTGCTGCATCCCAAGCTGTTGCTATGGAAATGAAGGTAAAATCCTATAATTATAAATTGCCTGATGTCAACATAGTGTCTAGTTTTCATTTGCACATGCATTTATTATTAAAACTAGGCCCAGGCAAAGCCCAAAGCTGAAAAATCACCCAGTGTGTTTGGTATAGATGGTTACAGACTTTAATGTTCCCTTGCTGGTTCAGGTGAAATATATGTCAGAGTAAGTATCTTGGATCCAGGCTCCTCCAGTGCTTAGATCCAGATTTAAAAGTACACATATTAAGAAGCTGAGGCCAGCTCCATTTCAATGCCAAATGAGAAAACGTCACACTGGCAGCAAGGCCTGAAATGGGACAGCCACACAGAGTGGGCCAGCTCCATTTCAATGCAAATGAGAAAACCTCACACTGGCAGCAAGGCCTGAACTGGGATAGCCACACTGGGTGCTTTCACCCTGTCCATGAGCAGCAGGAGATGATAGGCAACTCAATGGGTAGCTCCATACCAAATGGTTAAAGGTATTGCAGGTTGAGAGACCCTACGCAGGGGCATACTGCAAGGTAACCAGCACCCACTAATTCACTCACAGTTAGCCGATGCCAACTTACCTGCTGCCTGTGCTAGGTTATTATGTTCTAGATTAAAAGCATCATAGAAATCACGGAACGGTTTGGGTTGGAAAGGACCTTAAGATCACCTAGTTCCAAACCCCTTCCATGAGCAGGGACACCTTCCAGCAGACCAGGTTGCTCAAGGCTCTGTCCAACCTGGCCTTGAATACTGCCAGGGATGGAGCATTCACAGCTTCCTTGGGCAACCTGTGCCAGTGCCTCACCAGCCTCAACGTAGAGAGCTTCTTCCTTATACCTAACCTAAATCTCCCGTGTTTCAGTTTGAACCCATCACCCCTTGTCCTATCGCTGCAGTCCCTGATGAAAAGCTCCTCTCTGGCACCCTTATAGGCCCCCTTCAGATACTGGAAGATTTCTATGAGGTCTCCACACAGCTTCATTTCTCCAGGCATGGGACTGTCTCCTTCTCACTCTCTTGCACTCCAGTGTGCAAGTTCCCCATTAATGTACACCCCTGGTGTGCTACACTGCATTAAGCAGATGCCTTCACCATCCTCCAGCCTCCTGCTTTGGTTGCAAACATCTTTAGGTGACCCTGTACAAGACTGGCAGTCCCACTGCTAACAGCAAGCAAGTGCTCCTCTAACCTAAAAGCCTGCATTGTGCCAAACCAAACAGAAACACCCAATATGAAAACTGGATATCCATCAGGGAAAGCGGGGGAAATGACATTAACCTTCATTCCCTCTCTGCCATCTGTACTACTATTAAGCACATACCAACCTAGTTAATGCTCTAGATCTGTTTAGATACGAGGCACCTCCAATTCTAAAGGCTGCTAATCCCCAACAGCACCACTCAGCTGGAAAACACTGTCAAATCCTGTTTCAGATTGAGATTGCCACACTACTGTAAAGAGTACTCACTGCAGGGGGGTTTCTTTATCATTATGTTCTTTAATCTCACCTTCTGCTTTGCCTGCCTAATACAGCAGCTCCCCCTCAGCCCATCCACTTCTGTGACTCCTGAAAGTTAAAATTACCTGTCTTCTATTTTTTTTTTAACCACCTTGTCTTGTCATCCAAAGGAGCAGGATGTCATGAACACAAAGGCCGTCCCATTGGCAGATCCACTAGGAAAAAAAGTACAGGTAAGCACCTTTAAAAACTTCTTCCTACAAAAACCCCCAAACAAACAAGCAAAAAACCCCAAACCCTGGGAATATGAAAGATCAGGTTTCCTGTAACTATTTGTTACGTATGACACCTCACACAGCAAAACAATTAGCAGTAGAAAAACCTGAGAAAAGGATTGAGCTTCTTGACAGCATTTGGATAAAACTATACTGATTTGCTGAATCAGCAAGAACACACAGACAAGTGGCAGCTTTCAATTCAGCAGAAATCTTCCTGGTTTTGATGAGAAGTTAATGCTACAGAGTCACCAAACAGCACCTCGTGAGGACACCAGGGACCTGGCCTAAGCTATGTTTCCCTCCTTCAGACCAGAGAGTCACTGACAGGCTTCATACACAAGGCAGTTACTCTGGCCTCCTGCCTATTCTCAAGTGAGGCTCTCTAGGTTTCTCCTGTGGGAACCTTTCTGCTTTGCTAATCAAACACTCACCGAGTCTCCTGCATCCCAGGTGAATGCCTCACATCTTTGGTACATCTACAGAAGGAGACTACTGTCTTGTTCTTGGGGGGTTAGAAAGGAAGAAAAGTTTTGAAAGACTTCGGGGTTTTGGGTTCACTCCGGTGAGGAGAATGCATCTATCTAATAAGAATGGAAAAGTGATCTGCCTTCTGTATTCCTGTTGTTCTGCCTGGGCCAGCGTTTGGGATAAACATACCTATCCCACAGCATGATTTTTACAAGCAGCATTCACAAAACCCATCAAAGATGAAGTAAATGGCAGCATATTCTATTGGGCTCCATGGTGAAATTAATACACAATACAATGAAACATACTTGCATGTGCTGTGCCCTTCTGATAATAAGAAGCATAGGCACCATTTTGTTTGTTTTCAAGGAATGGCGCAGAAGAGAGGGCACAAATGATGTTTTCATCAAATGGAAAGTGCAAAGAAAAACACTGTAATCTGCTTAGTAACACAGGTTGCTATAAACACATCGGACCATCGCTCCCCTCTCTAGACTGCCTCTTTGCCAAGGCAGCATGCAGTTCAGCACCTGCACAGCAAGTCTGGGCAGCAGGATTTCCTCCAGAGGCAGACCCAGACTTCTGGGTAGATCTCCCCTGCTCCCCCAGAAATGCCTCAGGGCAGCCGCAGATCCCACCACCATCAGAGCTGAAAGCAAAACTCGCTTCTTCCTTTCCCTTCATCACGTTGATCCATGTGAACCCATTTCTCAGCCAAATGAAAAAGTCATGGTAATTTCAGCACTAAGAAAGACAAAAGATAGCTAAAAAAAAAAAAAAAAATGTACATTTTCCTCAAAATACATGTATATTCTGGCATACAAATAAAAACATGAGCAGCACTCAGGTGTTCCCGCAGTACAGCCCGCCTAAGTACCTGTAAGTGCAGATAGGCTACAAGTCTGCTTTAAGTGATGAAATTTAAAATCTGCCATTACAGAACAGTGGCCTGAAACCTTATACAAGTGACGTGAGTTAAGGATGGAGTAACAGCCTTTACACTCAATTTCCTGGCTTTCCTTGGTTTGCGTCACACCCTTAATGTTATTTCAACATTGCGTTTTGTCCTCTAAATTAAATATACAGTAGGTGTTTTGTATTTAATTTCCTTACTGTTTTTTTTTTTTTTCCCCCTCCTAAAGGAAAAAGAATGGAAGAGATTCATGAAAGGTTATAAAACACACATTGTGTACTGGAGAGGCTGGAGTAGCTCTTTTGGAGCCTTTTCGTTCTCCTGGGAAAATATGTAATTAGGTAGTTTTTTAACATGTGTATTATGTACTGAATTACATGTATTTATACATTTCTCAAAGGAGTATTGCTTACACAATAGCCTGGAGCAACTCTTTTGGAGCCATTTGGGTCTATCATGTAATTATGTACTTAAGACCCGTTTATAGCAAATTTTGGTGTGCCTACGTAGTAGCTTTTTGGTTTTGTTTAAGATGGATTTTCAGGCTTGTGAGGGGTGCTACACTGACAGCCCTGGACACTGCAGGCTTCTGTTTATTTACAGAAAGGGAAAACATGGGTAAGGAAGATGTGGGCATCCCCAGACTACCCCTCCAAAATTTACCTTATCCCTGACTTTGGGAGCAACTTCCCAAAGTAGCAATTTCTTATGGCAGGTTTGGGGATGAGGACAGCTATCCACCTGGAACTGAACTCATTAAAGAAAATAGTTCACATAGGCTGCTAAGTATTTGCCATCTGCTAATTTGCAATTTATCTCATTTCTTTTTCTTTTCATATATATATATGTATAAAGAATATTATTCTTGGAAGCAGAATTCTGTAAGGATTTAAGTGCTGTAAAAGACATAGGCACTATGAAAAGTGGTATTAGATATGTTTGTACCCTCCCAAGATACAGCTTTCCAAGTCTTTAAACATCAGAAAGAAATTAAAGGGTTTGTGGCACTTTTTTCCTGGAAAGAGAGAATGCAGAAGCCAAAATAGTGTTCTCCTAAAATCGTAAACAAACAAACTCCCTCTCCCAACCCAAATACAGTGCAGCTAAAATGACTTCATGTGATGCTTGCCAAGAAAGCATTGTGACAGCCGTAATGTAAATGCATGGATGGGTGTATTTTTACATTATTTCAAGTCCCAAGAAGGAAAATGTCTTGCTCTGAATGAGAGAAGCTGAAGTCATCAAGCAGTAGGTGCTGGGCGAGTAATAGACTTTCTTACCTAAAACCACCCCAAGCCCCAGTTAATACTAACTCCCACATTAGTTTGACACCCATCCTCCTAAATCTAATTTCTTCTTGCTTGGATTTATTTGGGTTTTTAACTGTTTTGATTGTTTCAAAGGTGTATGCCAGGGTTTGGGGGGTGTGTTTGGTTTTTTAAGTCTTGTTTTAAACAAAGTATCAGAAAACGTTTTTCAAAGACTTTGAAGGAATTGTGCGTTTTCCAAGTAACACTTCTCATTTAAAACATATTGCAAGGAACTCACTTAATTCTCTTCTTTTAATTAAAACATGACTGGAATTCAGCCCAGTATGTGAAGTCTTAAAACCTTCCAAAACTAACTTTTGGGAAACAATTCTATACATAAGAAAGCCTTCATCACAGTCTCCTAAGGAGCAGTCAAGAGCATGATGTTTGGCTCCAGCTTCCCTTTTCCTTAACACCATGCTGTGGAGGAAGGCATGAAAAGCGAGGTTAATGATGGAGGTCAATACCAAAAACGTTTGGGTATCTTTCACTCTCTCAGGGCAGTGTTTTCCAGAGCATGAGCAGAAGTGTCACACACACACTACCATTTTCTTACTGCAGTTCATTGATGGCACAAAACAGTAGCAAGCTACAGACAACGTTAAGGCAAGGCACACTCCCTATCATACATTGAAGGAATATATAAGGTGCAAGGGAAATCAATCAAAACCCAGGTAAAATTACTATAATGGACACACTGCTGACTTGGTACCACTGCGATCTTTTTTAAGGTTGTCTTTATTTTGCCAGTTTAACTCTCAGTACAGAAAGTACCTTTGTACACAGAGTGCAAGTTTCAGCAAGTTAAGGCTGACTCAAATCAAAGCTACCAAACTACTGCATGTCAATCTGCTTCCCAGGAGGCTATTTCTGTGCCTGCTTCAGCTTTTTCTCCTCAGCTTTTTCTGCAACAGAGAGGTCCACCACAAACTTTGCCTGCACTTACTTTTTAAGCTTTAGGGAGGAGAAGGGTTCCTAAAATATTGCTGATAAGTAAAGAAGCAAGCCTGGAAAGTTTCAGCTCAAAAGGTCAAAGATTCAGAGAGAAATAACAGAAAGCAGGTGAAAACAGAAACACTGTAAAGTTTCATGGGTGCTGTCATTCATCATGGATGGACGGTTCAACAGGCAGACCATGTGGTTGAAAACCAAAGACTGGTGTCGTGGCATCATTGTGCTAACCCCACATCCCCAAAGCCTCTGCACTCCGGTTCCTTTACCTGTTAAATGTATACCATAGCACTAGTCTAACTGCAGTATAGAAGGAAATGTTTTGATCATAAGCATTGAATTGAAAGGTCATACAAATTTTTAGCAGCAAAAGAAAAAAATCTCTTAGAATTATGAAAAAGTCCTTCTCTGCACTGTCTTTTTTGAGATACTGCTGCCATTTCCAGTCAGGGAAGCTATTTTTCCTCCTTCAGGTTACGCAATTAAAAGCCTAATCCCGCATTTCTTCCTTACAAGAGGAACCTTATTAATACGAAAGCCCCAGCAGTACCAGTAGGCATTTTGGCATCCACAGTTACATGTATAGGCACAAGGGGCATTAGAAACTTCCCCAGACTATTACAGGGCATTATTAATACATCTGTAATTTAACACCAGTACTTCAGCTTTCAGAAAGAGAAGGTACTTCTCTTGGCAGGAGACCACCACCAGTGGCAGGACAAGCCCATCACCACTGTACCAATGCGTGTGGTTAGGAACACAGGGCCAAAGCAAAGCTGTGCAGCCATGAAGCCTGGGGCTCTGTGCACACAGGCAACCATATACCATAATCCATCTCATTGCCCACAACAAGTATTTTGTGCCCAAGTTGCTCCTAGCGGAAGGCATTTTCAGGATCTCGCTACAGTGAGGGGTAGAAGCAGCCTGATTTCCAGTTTAAGCCTATTCAGGGCCAAGTTTATGCCCACTTCTTCTTATGCAAATATTGCTCTTGGGTTTAAATAGTTTTTTCCCCTCTCTGGCATTTAGCCCTGGATGTATTTATAGAGTGCTGTCAAATCCCCTCTCAACTCTATTTTGCTAAACTAAACAAGCCAATCTCTTACAGTCCCTTCCCATAAGATAGGCTTTCCAAACATTTAATACCTCATAAGACTTTCCATAGATTTACATGGGTTCTAGCTCTAATTCAACTTTGACATAGTTTCTTTTTAAAAAGTATGCAATATTCTGAATTAAGCTGTCTAGTATCTTGTACAAGGGTACCAGTGAGGTACCCGAGGTATTTGGCTTCTCTGCAGTTTCACCACTGTCCCATCATCACCATGTCACTAGCTAGAATAGGATGGACAGAGTTAACTTTGAAGGTTTAGTCCAAGACTCAGCCACACATAGAAGTCACACAGTTAGTTAAGCATGAAGTTAAGAGGGTCATTCCAAACCTCAGCTCTGCAATTCCTCAACAGGTCAGAGAGGGACTCGCATGTGTGCAACATGTCTCATTTTTAACACAAGCACTGACCATTAAGACACTAGGAAGCGAGAGGGTCCACCAAGGTTGATCTTTTTATCCCACCCAACTCCCTCCCAGCCCTAATTGTAAGCAGCTCTGTTCAGGCATCTGCTTCTGTTTTAAAATCAGAGAAATGCAAAGAAAGGTGCCTCCAGAGACTAGACCTGCTGCATCCATCCACATCCACAGATTAAGACAGGAACTAGCTCGGCCCATTGTCTTCTCCTACCGCCACTCATCAACCTTGTGCCGTCACACTGACATTTCAAAGCCTGCACTAGTGCTGCCCAGCCTTCTAGTGTGTTCCTCTACAAACCACCAAGCTACAGGCACTCGCTTCTGCTCTCAGCTGCCGTGTGCCAAACTAAAACCCAGTCAAAGTAATAACAATCAGGCAGTGGTAGGCAGCACGCTGTTTGTGTCGCCCTAACCAGCTGTGACAGCCATGCAATAGGACCGGAGCAGCGGGTGACTTGCACACACACAGAGTAGTGCTAAAAGCATCATTTCGGCCTCGGTTTTGTCTTTCTTACCTTAGCGTGCTTGGACTTCTCTGAAGTGTAAATTTAACTTTCAATTACAACATTCCTTTAATGTTTTACCCAGGCATCAAAGAGTTGTGTAAGCATAACTTGCTCAATTTTTATTCTTAGAAGAGAAATACACATGAAACCATTATACAAGAAATCCAAAAGAGCTTGCTGCTGCATCACCAAGTCACCAACAATATATGACGGGTGGAGGTCATTTTGAAGTTCACATTGTAGATTCATCTATTCAGGGCTACATTCTCAGGAACTTTGCATTTCCACTGCTCTAGAAGGTTGCTTGAGTCCCACTAACACACATGAACACGGCACTTATAAAAGCAGCAACCAGCAGAACAGCAGCAACAAACTATCAGTGAGAAGATGATGCTGGTAGCTCTCTGAACGACACAGCACACAGAACCATTGCACACAGTTTGGATACAGAGGGTAGCAGCCACCTTCCCCATGTTCAAACATGAACACTAAAATACCACTGTTTGGCACATTTTATACGTTCTTAGTGATTAGGTACAACTGTTCATACATGTATATTCTTAAATATAGTGAACGCAAATCTTAAACGCAAATTTAATGACAATAGGTTTGAAGTGATAAAAGAAAATACCTTTCTAAAAAAGAATCCAGTTTATGTTCCTTCAGGTTAGATAACTTCCTTCCTACTTCTGAGAATATTTAGCCTGTTACTAATAAATACATGTGGTGGGCTTCCACTTTCACTTTTCAGTGAAAGGTTAAAATTCCAGATTTGGATGAAAACAGAACTCACACTCTTCAACCAGAGACGATCTTCAATGTAAGAACTTCCCACAGAAACAGCATTTCAAACTTTTCTGTTTTTCATTTAAGGCTCCCTGTAGCTTTTTGGAGTTTGTATGGGTGTTTTTTCAGTATTTAGGGTTTTGGGGGGCTTTCAGTAAGTCTATGGAAATGTTAGTAAAGTCACATCAATATCTCCTCGTATCGTCCCAGCAGCAGCTGAAGTTTCTTTGAAGATGCTCACTAACACAATGCAAATACTTGGCAGTCACCTACAGCAAGAGTTGAAACATTCTTGAAACGCTTATGGAATGGATATTTCAAAGACACCTTCAGATCTGAACGCTCGGTTCCCTTCCAAAGCACCTCTGAATTCATCAAAATTGGGAAACTCACATTCTGGCATGAGCTGTTTCTACAAAATCACGACAAAGGATTAAAGTTGTGAGATGCAAGAATTTAAAATTTATATATTGATATCTTTTTCTTCATTCATCCTTCTTACACATAAATTAACTCTGAGAACCTCTTGCAAAGTCTTTATTCCTCAAACTGAAACCTTATGGAAAAGAAACTTGCAACATGGCTTGAAGTATAACTTTCCATCTGGGAGAAATAGTTACTTGCTTTTATATCTCCTTAGGGTCAGTAAAAGTAAAAGATTAGCCATCAATTTTAGGCTTTTGCACTGTAACGTGTCTGAGTATAATGCCTCATCCTTCCTTGATTAGATTGTGAAAGAAGGCCTCCATGGGAGTTTCTAAGAAAGATGGGGACAGACTTTTTATTAGGCCCTCTAGCAATAGGACGAGGGGTGATGGTTTTAGACTCAAGGTGGGGAGATTCAGACTAGATATAAAGGGGGAAAAAAATACTCACAATGAGAACAATGAAAGCCTGGAATGAGTTGCCCAGAGAGGTGGCAGATGTTCCATCGCTGGAAACAAGGGTCAGGCTCAATGGGGCTTTGAGCAACCTGATCAAGTTGAAGATGTCCCTGCTCATTGCAAGGGGTTGGGCTAGATGACCTTTAAAGGTCCCTATTAACCCATTGTATCATTCTATAATCACATTTTGTATAGAAAGTATCTAAGTCATGTTTTGTTACAATGACATCTCTTGTTTTTAAAAGGTATTAGAATAAAGAAACTAAATGCACTTAGGTGATAAACACAGGCTCAGTAAAAATCAACCATGCTTTTAGAGTACATTTACATGTCTGATAACAGTTCATAAAACAATATTTTTGTCCCTTTTCTCAATAGAAAGAAATGTTAACAGGGAGCAAGCCAAAGGCAGGAAGGGAAGGGAGGTGCCAGGGATTCCTAGGATGTCTCATCTACTGTAAGTGGGCTCAGTTCCCCAGCAAGCTTTGTCCCTTAGCAGATGCAAGGGGCAAAAAGGCCAAATAGACTGGCAACAACTATGGCTGCTGGTTTACAAGAAGCATACTGAAAGAGGAGCCTAAGGCTTTGTACAGTACTCTGAATAACCCTTTATTTTTACATTTTTCCATGCAGATAAAAGACTGTGCTTGAGCAGCAATAGTGACAGTTGCAACACCAATAGTTATCATACCAAATCCAATCTGTTTAGCTTCATTTAAACAAGCTAGATTTCTAAACGTTTTTTTATCCCTTGAGCTGGAAGAAGAACATCTCTTATTTATATTATTTGCTTAAGACTCCCCTGTGTTATGTGCTGCACAGTGGTATTGTGAGAGCATTCCATCCCAAATCACTCACCATATAAACAGAAGAGATACAGGAGATACTATTTTTCTTGCTTATAGTAATACAGACCCAAGTCACTGAATGACTCAGAAGCTTTACTTAAGGTCACATAGGATACCTGTAGCACAGCTGCAATATCACTTTTCCTTTAACTCAGACCTCTCACATCCTGCTGTAGCTGTCTACCAACAGGATTGGTGACAGCCCTCAAGAGAGGCTGAGGCTGTCACTGCAGGTTCACCAATGCAATGTTCCTGCTAAAAACTTGCAGTTCTCAGCTCTATCTGTGTGCAGCCCCAGGCTTACTCCAAGCATTAGCACTATTCAAAGCTCCCAGTGATGCTGGCTCACACTTGTTTGCTAGAAGCACTTGTAACGCTTCAAAGGTAGCTCCTCCACAGCAATCTCCTACCACTAAACCCAGGGTGCCCATCTCCCACTGCAAACATAAGAATTGCTCTAAAGGAGTAACTACAAATATTCCTTTATCCAGTGTAATTTTACAAATACAATAAGATGAGACATGGTTAAATTCTGAGCACAAGGTAGTCACTGCATATAGTAGAAGGCGTAAAACTCTCCATTAGGACAGCTGACAGCGATACAAATCCTTTAAGTGAATGCACTGCTACTGAACCTCAGCAGTGCTCTGTGGGTTTGGAGAATCCCACAACCACCACATGAACACTAATTAAGCACAAGGTAGAGCCGTAAACATTTTAACAGTAACCACAGCCCTCTGGGAGGCCTGATAGCCCGCTGTGGCTGCATGCTCTGATCTAGTAGTTCTCTCAGGACCTCACAGGCCACGATGACCAGCATTTCCAGAATAGATGTATTCTCAACACTGTATTTCGAGAAGCACTCTGGAAACATGGATACGTCTGCCACTTCCATACCCCATTAATTCTGGGGCATAAAATAACCGAGTGCACGCTCTAGCATTTCAGCCCTGACAAGTACTAAAGAGCCTTTTGCTGAAAGGGAGCATATGTCCAACTGCTTAGCAGAATCAGGGCCTTCATCATAGACATGGGCGATTTCACAGTTATTAAAATTAGGCTTGGTTCCATAGAGGTCTACTGCACGCAGAATTTGCTGATAGAAAGTAAACGTTGACTGTATATTCTATTACAGCACATAAACAGCAGGTTGGGTTTTGTTAAACTATTACATATGTACTGCTTTAAAAAAAAATCTAAGCTAGCAAAATTCCCTTTAAAATATATTAAAGCATCATTACCACACTCAGTTTAAGAGCAGGACTGACATAAGTGCTAGTGCAAAACATCAACAAACCAGAGCATAAATCTTTTGAGTCCGGAAAAGACTCCTTTCATAGGTTATTTTTTCTTCTACAGAGCAACAATGTAATCATCAAGCAAACAGAGAGAGTGAAAGACTGAAAACCAGGCTTATTTTTCACCAACATAAATGCATTCACTGCCTGGAACAACCAGCAAGTTATTTCTTTCCATGGTCTTCCTGTTATTTTAGCTTCTGGAAGGAAAACCTATTTGAAAAGATGGTATCTTTGCTTGCATGCACACATACATTATATGTAAATATATATACATATTTGTTTTCACACACATGCACCTACATGGGGAGTAGGGCTGTTCAGAAACATGGCCCCAAAATCCAGTCTCCTCTATGAACTGCAATGGTGCATGCAGACACAGTTTGTTTCTTCTTTCTAAGGTATGTAGGATAACAGTTACTATCTTTAAGTAATGATGTGAGGCTGTTGCCCAGGACAACAGGGAAACGAGGGACAAAGAAAACGTATGGAATACCCTGGCAGACTTCAGGCTAGTGAAAACTACTCCAGTAACATGAACCTTACTATCAGCCTGCACTCATTTACTGAGGTATAGCTTGTTGGTTTAGCCAGTCTTTAAATCCCCAGCAAGCTGCTGTCTTCAAACCTTAGGACTTCTCCTAGTAAGGACCTGGGCAGACTCCCTCCAACTAGGGGAAAGTGTGAAGCATGGGAAATTTCAAAGCAGCAGACAGAAAAAGCTTCGAAGAGAAAAGGAGACAGATCTTTATATAGGCCCAGACTGAGCCAGGTATGTAAACATTTGCACGGCTATAAGCTGGAGGAGTACTCCCATTGTAATCAACAAGATCTCTTAACATGCTTAACGTGAGGCTTATGCTTACATACCTGGCATAAATGGAGACAGAACAAGCAACTGTGGGGCCTGCTTACAGGGGGGTTTTCAGCACACATAGACAGGGAATGATGGGGCCACAGATGCAGCTCCATGTTTTCCTAAGAGCAACTGGTAATTCTGGATGGCCAGTTAGGGTAAGGCTGATATTTAGAGATACTGAAATGAACACCTAAGGAACATATGTAAATACACAAATAAAAATACATATATATGTGTATGTGTTTGTACATGTGCATTGTTATATATATACATACATATTTCTAAATCAGGCCATAAGCTACAAGATGAGCTTTTCTGAGGCTCCCAAAGCTAACAGCAGATGCTGTTACAAACTACCACCTAAATGTCAAGTACCAACGATGCTTAAGTGCTACTTAATTAAAATGGAAAAGAACTAGCTTTGAAGTATTAATTCAGTCATTCACAAGGTTTTTATACATTCACAGCAAGAACCTAACTTACCCCTCAAGCACTCCAGCAACTTCAGGCACTCTAAGTTTTCACCTAATAGCTTTTTATTTGCAGAAGTACCACATTATGCATATGAACAAGAAAGCTGTCTTGGTCTATTGGTAACTATCTGGGTACACCCCATAACTTCCTTCTTACATTCTGTAGCCCAAAGCATCACAGTGCATTGGTCACATTCCACAGAGGTGACCTTCACTCTCAACAATATCCCACCAAGAACACTAATGGCAGAAAACTAAACCACAGATCAAGCAAATACACTGAATACTTCAGTGAAACAAATGTATTAGTTAAATACAGTTTAGCGTAAGACATACTTGAGTCCCAAACAGAACTGGAAGTCAGTTATCTCTGCAACAGGAACAGAACCTTGACCAGTGCTTTTTACTGACGGAAATACTAAAGCCTATACTACATAAAAGGAGTATCTGATACATCACAGACCATGAAAAAGCATGAATTAAAATCAATGGACATAAGGAATCCACATGTGAATAAAATTAGAGGGTTAATTATTCATATATTATTATACAATCAATGAAGAGAACATAAATGTCAACCTGCGCTTCAGAATTTTCAAGTCAGTAAGAATCCACTACTAATCTTGAACTAGATTAATTACAAGCACCAAAATGTTTTAACACCACAAGAAAAAAGAATGCATCAAGTCACATCATCCAAATCAGTATCTGTTTTCTAAAGAAAACAAGAAGAAAGAAAAAATATCATGTTTAGAAATGGTTTTTAAAAAACAGCTCTTGTTTTTTCCATAAGAAATTAAATTTTGCTTTAAGGAATTTCTTTGCGTCACCAGAATCCACAAATAGAGATTTAGTTTCTTCAAGCACTTCTTGAAAAGGGACCTACACCACATGCATTAAGAGTCTTAAAAGAAATCAACTTTTTCTTCTGCTTTTTGCAAAGATCAGGAAACACCAATCCTCTAGTTTTGCTTGCAGAACTTTCTGCCTCTGCAACTCTTGCCAAAAATCCATTCTTTATCTTAAGTAGATAAAGAATGCATTTAACATAGAGCACCTTACTCTTCTAAACACTCACGTAGCTTTCTGAAGGTTAACAGATGCATCAGAAAGAATAAGAACAACCTGAACTTTCAGAAAGGTTTTCAAGGTTTGATCTCTTCGTTATATTGCTGTTAGCTCCCTTACAACCAAACTAAACTGGTGTTGCTTTTTAGGCAAAAGTTCTGTCATAGAATCATAGAATCATAGAATAGTTAGGGTTGGAAAGGACCTTAAGATCACCTAGGTCGCACCCCCCTGCCATGGGCAGGGATACATTGCACTCAACCATGTTGCCCAAGGCTCTGTCCAATCTGGCCTTGAAAACTGTCAGGGATGGAGCATTATGTCATCTAATTCAAACTCAGAAGAGTGTTGTGATTTAACTCCATTAGATGATAGGGCTGCATCTCTTTATGTACCTTCCAGGGATCTCTATTCAAAGCAGAAATGCATGTTCTTTTAGTAAGGGTGATAGGACAGCTTCACTGTAGCATCATTGCTACACTAGTGGTGTCATGCTGACAAGGGTAGATACTTCCCTAATGATAGCAGCAGAAAGGGAAAGATAGTGGCAGAGACCACAGGTCATGGCTCCATTGAATTTGAGACTAAGCATGGTCTTAAACAACATGTCTCTGCCTGGGACGTTACGTCTACATCCTTCAAGATCTAAGAAGCTGCACTAGAGGACAGGACATTACTGCCTAATGGTCAGTGCTGCCATGACAGGTACCCAACTATTAGCCATAACCCTCTAGTCATCATTTGTCTACATGGAAGCACCTGGTTCCTTCCACACAGTGGAAGTGCCAAGTGAGCATGATCTCTGCAGTTTCCAGTGGAGGAGATGGAAAGCAGAAAACCAGTCACTGGAGTGATGGGTTTGAAGAGGTAGACTTGGCAAAGTTCACCACCACCATCTCTGCTCTGATTTGGCAAGAGTTAAAGAAGTTAAAAGATTAGAGGAAAAAAAAAATGAAATAAAAGAAAAAGTCCTGTTATTTTAGAAAAGTTAATTCCTGGAATGATTGCTGCCAGGGGACCACAGCAACAGAGCAAACAAAGAGGCAGAGATTCAGGGTTAGTCTTTCCTATCAAGTTGGCATATGCCAACTGATTGTTCAGCAGTTCTCCAGGATCAGTGAGAGAAAGTCAGCTGTGGGAACCCAGCCTTGCCTTTGCAGGCATCAGCAACCTTGTAAACACCCAGTAAAAGGGCTCTGAAGTGAAAAGAAACACGAAACCAGGCTGGATTCCCAACTGGCATGAACTGGTACCATTCCACCCCCCACAGAAAGCTAAGCAGCTCCCCTATTAAGCTGTGCTCCCAGGTACCAGTGGCCCTTCCAGGCTGAGCAGGCTTTGCAACATGCCACAGGGCTTCTGCCCTCTCTGGCCTTCATAGGCAGCAGAGTCACTCCCCAGCTGCAGCAGACACACTCATTTCTGTGATGCTATTTCAGACCGTATTAGGGATGGAGATCTGGCCTTAGACAGAGCACCCTTGAACTGCCCCAGTAGCACAGTGCCACGGGCCACCACACTCAAATGCACTGGAAGGAACATATTTGCCCTTTATCCACAATAAAAGGGTGGCAAAAGAAGATTAGCCTTAAGTTAACCACACAGGACTCTCCCAGGCACCATTAAGCAGAGCTAAGAGCCAGGACAGAAAAAGAATGGTTAAACTGCATTTCTCTCAGAGTACCCATTAAAAGAAAAGCCCTTGTCTTCAGCCAACGTCAAATCCAGTATTCTGCAAAAGTGAATTAAAGTGGCTGGAATGGAGCTTTTCTGAAGCAGTTTACATTGGACAGATCACAAGAACAATAATCACAAAACATGTTTTCTGTGAACCTTCCAAATTATCGCATTTCTTCTTTTGACAACAACAAAAAACATTCAGAAGGGGGAAAAAAAAAGTCTCAAATCTAAGGGATAAGTGCAAGGCAGTTTTAAGGGTTAAGGATCTGAAAAAGGAACAAAAGCAGCAAGAGTCAGGTCTTTTGAGTGTAGCCCAAACTCATAGTGATAGAAGTAATCAGATAGTTTCTTGGTAACAAAGTCTAAGAGCAAAACAAGAAAGATAGCCAGTTTTCTCAGAATTTATAGCTGGTGAACAAAACACAAAACAAAACAGTAGTCATTCATACAACTGTAATAACCAAGCAAAATCAGTACCTCATTCTGCTGCTCAAACACACAGAAACAGATGATCCTGGTCCAAAGAGACTGAAAGATCAACTGGATAAACCAATGAGCAACAAACAGAAAAACAACCAAGAGAAACCCTTCACTTGCGGGTCAGCAAGAGTGCCCTTTTGTACACAAACCACCTGCCATTAATTTCTGAGCATGAGCTTCAGGTGAGACATATCATTGCACCTTGAGCTTTTTAACTTGCAAACCTCAGCACTATTAATGCTTTGGCAATTTTGTTGGCTTTATTTTCCCAAAGACAGGCTTTCTGACAAGTTTGGGGGTAAAACAAATCAAAGAGCAGTTTACACTCACAGATTCAGCATGATAGAGTGGCCCAAATCATACAGCTAACAGTCAGCAGGAGCTGCCCTGCCCCATAGCCCCCTTCACCCCTGTATAACTTTACAAGGCATGTCAGCTGCATTGGAATGAATTTCAGGAGACCTTTTCTTTCCAAGAGACAGAAACAGGGACCAAAACACCTTTCAATTTCCAAACCCCTCACGAGGCCTCCCTCCTTCATCTGGTTCCCCACACCCACATTGACTCCTCCCTAAAGACCAACTTCTTATCTGGTGAAAGCTGTGTGAGCCCAGCTGGCTCCTAACCTGCCTTGATGGGCAAAGGTGCCCATGTCCCCTGCAATGCCCTTCACTGCCGTCCTCCTAGAAGGGAGGAAACCATTGCAACCTAGGGACACCACCAGTACCCCTCATCTCTGCCTTAATGCCTGGTTTGGGGCCTGCTTTTAAAGAAGTCAAGCTGCAAATCCACTGTTGGGGTGCCCATACCCAGCTGCTCCTCTGGAGCAAACACCCTTTGCATTGGCAGTGTAGTCTGGAGATGTAAAAGCAGGGACATTTTTCAGACGATAATGTCCAAATTAAGTGACATTTGAGCCCAAATACAGATTTCACAGAATTTAAGTTTCTTCTGAACTTTAAATAGGAAAAAATAAGATTTCAGCATGGCAGGTCAAAAGATGAGTTACTGACATTAATGTTTGGGTAACAGTCTGAGTTACTGGGTTTTCCTCCTTTGCAAGCTGATGCAGTTCCACGCTCACTTTCATTCACGCTGTATGATTTCACATGACCGTATGTAATTTAATTTCTCTTAATTTTTCAGTTTGGGAGCAGATTGCAAAACTGGGGATTAGCTGGAATCAAATGGAATCCTTTTTTTTTCCCTTTCTTTTTTATTTTCCCTGGTGGCAGTAACTGATCAGCAAGGCTCAAATGACAGGCTTTGCAAGTCTTGGGCAGTTTAAAATGTATTCTGTATCAGAACGTGCAAATTTCAAGCCACTATTCATTGCTTTCCCTTCTTCTGGAGTGCAAATATTTCAGTATTTCCTGGAATGCACAGCAGCATTACAAATATAATCAGACTGAAATTCACTTTCAAAACATTTTGGCATTACTCAGACCTACTTTTAAGCATAGGCCAAATTTCATGTTCATTTGTGTGCAGGAAGTTCAGAGGTCTCCATGCACACACCTTGAAAGCAGAAACAAACCATCTGAAATACGTAAGTGTGGGTCCCATCCTTCTATCTGAGAAAGGTGGAGTGAAAAGTTCAAGACCAAAAACTCTCCATAAAATCAAGTCTATTAATTAAATGCTGAGTGAGAATGTATCAAAGGCAAAGGAAGTAATTCCATGTGCTCCACTTGGCATGGGATCAGGCCCTTCATTTGAAATTTTGCAGGGTGAGGAATATGGAAAAGAACACAGTGTTACCTTCTGCTTTTCAAAAGGCAAGTCTCCTGTCCACCCTTCCAGGGAAGTTTCCCAACCAAGTGATCAGCACGTACCTCCAGATCAGGGAACCGATCCTGAAGGATTGCCTAGCTTATTTGAGTATATTTTCCAAGATTTGGAGAGCTTCCCTTTGCAATCAGTTCTCCCTGGGTTCCCCCTTGCCCTGGTGGCAGAGGTAGCTCTGCTTGATGCTCTGTCCATATGTCTGTCCTCCCCTGTGTAATGTCACCCTCCTGCTTGGTAACCACCGGGCACATGCCAGTGACTAATAAGCCATGTAGTGCCTAAGGCTTCCCTGCATCTCGACTGAAATCCCTCCACTGTGCTAGCCCAGATCACTGCTGGTGCTCTCTGCCTTTTCTTGGCTGTGATCACTCACCACACCTTTAATGCTGTCTGTCACTATTAGAGCTACCAGAAGGACCAATCGCAGCAACACATGACAGATTTTTCTCTGTATTACAAGGCTCATCCCTTCCTTTCTCTCTTCTCCTCCCCTCCTCTCTCATTTCTTTTCTTGTCCTCCCTTTCTTTTCCATTTTTCTTATCTTTATTTTTTCTTTTCTTTTTGCCTTTTTCTCTCTTTATTTTCTTTCTCTCTCTCTCTCTCTCCTTTCTTTCTTTTCTTTTTTCCACCTTAGATGAAAAACCACCTTTTTTTTCAGCTACTTCTAGTGCCGCCAGCAGTTCTTCCTGGGAATATATGGTGCAGCTAATCTCCCTAACCTTGAAGTCACTATCCCAGTCAGAAAACGAGATTAACTTCCTGAACTTTTTGCAGTTGCTGCCAGAAAGGCCAAACTCTAAAAGTTTGTGATCTGTTTTTTTTTACATAAGCAAGCACTAGGTATAAAGATACTATCTGTTTATACCCAAATGATCTGTGGAGGTCTTTCACAAGCCCTTTGGGGAGGCTTCTCTCTGCTTCAGGAATGGGAGATTGGGAAACTGCGGTTGTTCATATTGGTTTTACGGGAAAAATAGAATGTCCTCACTTTGCAAAACAATTTAACTTCTCTGCTATGCTGCAACACATGCATTTCTAAATGAACACAATGGCTCTGCAAGACAGACAATGGATTCCATCTGTCTAAACAGAGATGGCCTCTGCTATCAGGTCAGTTCGCAATCTCTAGTTTGTCCTTCTGATTGGAAAGTAACAAACTACATACAGACAGCTTAAAAGAAGGGACTGGGACTTGGCCAACATCAAACAGGAAATCTGTGGCATGCAGATTTTCTGATAGCCCTCAGTTAGCCCAGCAAACCTGGACCAGTCTTCTTCACATGAGGATATATCCTGAAAAGCTATGGAAGCCAGCAGACCTATGATAAATTCCACCATTTCAACATGTGATGTCTGCTGTGCTCAATCTTCATCAAACTTAAGAGTTTGGTTTCTGGCTCCGTCTTCAGTGAAGAATTGGAAGAACTGCCTTTGATTTGATTTGCAGAAAGAGGTAGGGAATGCACTTGACCAGTCCAATTTAGACAGCTTTCAGTCACACAGTGCTTATTTTCATAACACTGCAAACGTTCATATCCAACCCATTCGGATGCATATGCATAACATGAGAGAGCATCTATTTCAATTTATCAAGTAACATCAACTGGATTCCAGTGTTCAGCTGTTGACTGAACGCTCAGGTAGTCCTATCAACAACCAGCTATTGAAAAAATCAGCAGCAGAACTCGCTTCCAACAATTTCCTAAACAATCTCCTAAAAAAATCAGTTCCCTAAAGCCCAGTGATCCAAGTTGGACAAATTCCAGACCCGTAAGGAAGCCAGCAATGACCTGCATTTTGTTTCACAAATATGTACAAGAGATGTTGTCAGCTCTATCAACTTTATCACAAATCTTGCTACTGCTTCTTTTCCTCTAAAATCTCATCTAGGTATACTGTTCCACCATGCTGTTTCAGAACTCTCTTCTGAATTTCTAAACTGCTCCTGATTGTTTTAGGGTCTGATTCTGGGTATTTGAGTATTTAAGGTTGGCAACAGTCCACATTTCTCATAATTCACTCACAAAAAAGGTTAGGATTTCTCCTTTCTTCAAACACAGTTCAGTAAATGAGTCTTCTACTGGTGTCATCTACTAACATTGCTGATAGCATGGTTGTAATGCAATTACAAACACTGTATAAAGCCTTGTGAGGCATTTAAGAAACACCTAAATTTTAGATCATATTATAACTTAAAGTGCAATGACAAGAGAGGGAAAAAACTCTTTTTAACCCTACCAAAGAAACAAAACCCTCAATGGTTCCAGGCTTCTGAATGACAGCATAGAAAAATACGAAAGCTTTTCCCATAGGAAGGTAAAGAATTAAGGGTTTGTGCACCTGGAATGTGTCTAATAATTTTAAAGCATCTCCAGAGATAGAATATGTTAATAGTTTGTCTCTAAGCAGATGACACAACCTGGCATATTCAGAAACACGAAAAAAATTCATGATGATGACTTAGGTTCAGACTCCAAGTCCACTGAAATCAATTTGAATTCCCCTTGATTGCCTTCAAAGGGCAATGGATTAGGCTTTTAACTCTGCAGTGCTTATGGCACAAAATAGATCTGTAATGTTTTCTAATAGTTTTCATGCTTTCGGAGAATCAGTTGCTTGCTTAGAAGTACAATGCTTTGGAAACACATGCTCTACAACTCCACAAACACAGCTGTAAATGCAAAGAAGATTGGACAACCAGTGCATTAGGAGAGCATTTGAAGAAGGCAAGTTCATAAAACCACACAAAACGAGTCAGCAAGCAGGAGAGACTCTTCAAAAGTATTAATAAATGCAAATTTGCTAACAAATTAACATTTCTTACCAAATTAACATCAAGGACTGAGAGTAGTAGGTCCTCACAACTCAACAGCTCTAAGGTAGTTAATACTGATTTGCAACCTGGATCTGTTTGGTCATGTATGCTCCTGCCAGGTCTGCTGCTGTTACGGCCAGAGCTGTTCTGCAGAGGTATGGGGAGACTGGGGCTATACACAAGGGCTGCAGATTATGCATCAGCCTTACTTACCATACCACAGAATGTGGAGTTTCCTCTCAACACAGATGTAACTGAGTGTAAGTCTCAAGCAGTGTTTTCTATTTGATCCTGATTATTCTTAAGGTCCTTTCTCTATCTCAAGCTATTCCCTGTCAAATATGTTCCTTAAAGCACTGAGAATTCAGTAGACTGGACATGTTATACCGAGCTGGCACAAGTGGCTAGGAGTACAGGCAGTTGGACAATGTTGTTCCCAAAAACCTGAATTCAGAAAAATGGTGCCCCAGTGACTCATGTATAGTCTGTGGAGTGTGTGCTTCATGATCACATTTACCTCTGGCTAGATTGCATTTCCCACCAAGCAGTGTGGTCTCATGATAAATTCATGTGAGATATCACAGGAGTCCTGTGGTCACTTGGCCTGAAGATGAAACAGGCATGAGATACTTGAACTGTGACTTGCAGGAAGCTCTGCAGTCGCATTGCTGAATCAGTATTTCCACCTTTCAGCTATAAGCATTCACTTTTGGCTTTGGAAGAGAGAAAGGCTTCAGATGAAAAGACCACAGAATTTATCAGAGAACTATCACTTCTCACACGAGGTTTGCTTTTGTCAGAGGCTCAATCCTCCAGGAGAAGAGAGTATCAGTGGGAAATGTACACGCTACCCTGCACTTCTGTATGCAACATTTTAACATGAAACTTCAGCTTCTCCTAAAATGGATCTGCAACAGATGAGAGCTACGTATGCATTCCTTTACCACGTTCAAATTTCTTCTTGCACTTTAAAGCTCTTTTGGCTAGTTTGGGGTAGTTATTAGATAGACAAATAGTGAAATAGCTGAAGCACAGAAGCAACTGCAGTGAAGTGGGCTCTTCCCCAGCCTGCTTCCCTGAGTACCTTGTAAATAAGCAGTGTGACACTGCTCACTGTAAACTGGAGCATCATGAAGGCCTTTTAAGGCAGGCAGTTTAGTGCACCCTCTACCCTGTGTTAACTCAGGGCTAATTGGTGCTTGCTAATTGACTTTTTATCTGTAGTTCTGGAGAATGGAAAAAACCTAAACATTAATAACTTGTCCCCACCTCAACCCTTGCTTGGCCACCCCTTCAACACTTGACATACCAAAACGAGAGCTCTTGTTGCAGAAGTTTCATGGGTCCTTGGCATATGTGATCCCAGGCATTTTTCTCACAAGTCTGGTCCAAATTCCAGTCACAACGGAACCATACAGTAATTGAATTGATTGGTTGTCAGCTTTAAAAAGGCGACTATGTCACTGTTTATCAGTGTATTTTTATCACATTGGCCAGTATCATGCAGACCTCTGCGTAGGGAGGTTACTTGATCCTACAGGAACTGCTCTGATGTTGGTTAGGGTTTTTTTTTCACCAGCTAATAGCGTTTAGCTTTTCACCAGGCCACATTAAACTCAATGTACAAGCAGTTAAGAGAAGTACTGTATCTGGCACTGTTTAATGTCACTGACGTGAAATGTGAGCAGCTGTGCCAGCATTCCTGAACTCTGAAAGTACTTTACCTTCCCTCTGTCTTTTGGCAATTAAATACATTTTAATACATTCTGGGGAAATAAATACATTTTAATACAGTGCTATAATGCTAGGTAGGTCAAAGGATTAACTATGTCCTGTCATTTAGATATTAAAAGAAATCATGACCATGTTAGTCACAGAGATGGCTAGCTGCCTTTTATCTCCAGGTTCACCAGGCTGAGGATTTACAGTACCCTGTAAGTGGCAGAGCTGTATGACAATTTAATGAAAGTGTTCTCCCCAGTTACTGAGTAGGCATGCACACTCACTGCAAGAGTTATTCTGACTGCTGCTTTAGCCTCAGCACATTGTCATTAGACATCTTTGGCTGAGCTTTAATCTTTGGAGAAGCAAGGTCAAAACTCCAATTAATATCAACAGGCATCAAAAGCTTCTATTTCAATGAACTTGAAAAAGGAGAAGCTTTCTATTTTGTATGTAAGTCAAGAATGGGGATATTTTCTCTTTCTCTGTTTTTGTATTACCAGAAAGAAAAATAATTACAGAATAAATTATTTCCTGTCGATTTTGATCTTATAAACCTGCAAAGGAAAGGAGCATCTGCCTGCCAGCACAATTAAGTGATGCCTTTCAACAGATCAATCTTGCACGAACACGGCTTCACTAGCCTTTACATACAGGCTGGATAGCTGCCGAGGCTGGTGGGCTTGTGCTAACGGTAACTGGTTCTTCCTGGGCACTCATCAAAAAAGACCTCCTTTTGAATGTCAGCTCTAGGGTAACCATTGCAGACAAGCGTGCAGGGACTTTCCAAGTGTGTAGGAAGATTCTGGGGACTGGATACCAGGAACACGAGCTGTGTATGAGCAAGAAAAATTCATTACTGTCCATTTGCCTGTTGTTTGATGGGAATTTTCTTCTGATGCATTAAAATATCCCTCAGCGAGATCCTCAGGCTATGCAAAACCAGCCTGATTCCACCAATTTTGCAGTTTTCTGGGTGATTTATACCTGGTGAAGAGCTTTACTGGCTTGCATGGAAAAGAAAGGAAAACAGTTATATGAGGAGGGCTGAGGAAACATTTTTCATGGTGAAGATAATACAAGAACAATGGGATCCCTCTGTGCAGAGAATGAAGCCAAAGGGGCCATGGACCATGGAGTCAGAACAGATGTCAAAATGGAAATCTCCTTTTCCAATGGTAGTTATAGCTTCCTGGCAAACAGCTTTAGATGGGTTCAGTTCTGAACCAGACAACAGGTATGTCCTATAGCTCTCTTTTTCTTCTTCTTCTTCTTTTTTTTTTATTAAATAAAAAGAAGCTTTATATTAATAAAGTGATTAATACAGTGATGTGTAAATCAAGTCAAATTAAAGCAAATACCACACACGCATCATGGCAGCACCAGCGGATTCCTTTCCAATTTAAGCAGAGAAAAACAAACATCCATTGCCAGAGGCAGCTGTGTAGTCATTCCTAACTACATCCCTTCCTTGAAATTGGAGGGATCTCAGTTTATGAGATCCAGAATCCCATGTGATGGTTGATTTCCAGTTTTGCAGTACAAGAGAAAACCATTTTGAAAGTACAAGATTGTCAAAATGCAATTGAACTCCAGAGACACGTACTCATGAAGATTCTTGGGAAGAATGCAGTAAATTTTGTAAATATTCTTTTTCTGCATTGATTTTCCCCCATTTTTAAAGGAAAAGAGTACTATATGACAGCTTAGGTATTATTGTGACAATTATTTAACTGTCTTCCAACTCACCCAAAATCAAAGGACCAAACCTTGTGAAAAGGCAAAATATCATAATCAGACCTTGGAAGCTTTTTAGGCTCCCAAACAGCCACCTATTTGAAGACTTAATTTATTTCTGACTTGAAGAAGAGTTAGCAACAGCCTGTGTGTGAGTGTATGACTCAAACACAGAAACGGTATCTGGATTTCTCCTACTGCAGTAAGTATTAGAGGTGAGACAAATTAGGATCTCTGATTACCCCTTTAGGCATTTGACTGTCATCAACATAGCAGAGGGAAAACACCAATAAAAGAAAAAGAAAGAGAAACACTGTTTGCATGTGAACTCTGCTTTAAACCAGCATTGTTACATTGAAGTCAAAGAAGTGCTGCCAATTTACTGTAGCCGAGGATGTGGTGATTAGCTACTTCCATTGCTTGGAAAAGCACAGAAAAAGGTATTTTTTTTTAAATCCTTCAACAAAACTGAGCAATATTTTGATATATTTTATGTATGTTTCCTAGAAATGGGAAGAAAATAGCCCTTAATAAAGTAAAACCAGCAAACTTAGTTGTGAGTGTTATCTGACAGTACTTAATAGTTTTCATTAGTAAACAAAGTTCAGTTCAATCCCAGATTATCTGCTTTATGTGAAGCTGGATTCAAAACGCTGCTTTTCTCATTAAGAAAGGGATGTTCCCCTTAGATTAAAAGGAAGGTGGACTACATCAAAACCTCTTCCAATCCAGTTTCAATTCTTCCCCTATGGTGTCCCTATTCTCAATTCAGACTTATTTCTGTATTTATTTTAGAAGTCACTCTTCCAGGATCTCATGATGTCTTTAGCACATGGACAGAGTATGGAGTTTAGTGCCAGGAATGCAGTGCAAGAGGAAGAAAAAAAAAGGGGAAAAAAAAAAAAGGAAAAAATAAAAAGAAGATCTGAAAAAAACAGAATACAAAACCACAGAGAAAACAAGCAAACAAATGAACCAAAACACACTGGGCTTCAAAAATGAGCAACCACAGTGGGGTTCCACTGCAATTTGATTATGTAATAACCTCTTTCCTTCCCCCAGAAGGTAATGCAGAGTTGTGAAGTTCAAATGTAACACAGAGGATGTTGTTTGTTAGAGTGGAAACAAAGTGACAAGCGAGCTCCATTGCCAGGCCCGTTTCCGATACTTGACAGAAATACGGACATTATGTGTTGAGTGTCAATTTGAGTGAGTTTTATTCAGCTCTAGGAACAGAAGTGAGGCTTTGCCTCACTCCCAGGGTGCACACAACATAGTTTAGGCCCTTCCCATAGGCTGAGCTTACTTTAGCTATAAGTTACATACTGCGGTAGAGGAGCATGGCATGTCTTCTGTGAGTGAAGTACTGCCAAATTTGTTTGTGCAGAAGAAATGGCTTTTCTTTAATCTTTTCCTAACTATTTGTCATAGATCAAATTCTTCCACCTTCTTGCAGTGCACGGAGCCCTACTCTTCGGAGCGACCCTACTGCAGGATATGGTATTACTACATTTGGGGAAGGTTTGTCAACTCTCACTGTGTTTTAATCATGAGGGTGGGACTGAGTCAGGAGTTTTGCACAGATTTTAACCTGTGTTTTCTCCATAGTGAAAGATGCTTTGGATGGCAGCTAAAGCCAGAGGTAGGGATTGCTACCTACTCATAGAACCCGACTGTGAAGTCTGGCAGGTTCTGGCATTTGACATTCAGCATGTGGTTTTGTGTGGATCCGTGTTCAACCAACACTACCCTGGGCCTTCCTGAATAAAATTACAAAAGACTATTCAATCATAGTTTGTCTCTCAACTGGTCTTGGAATAGGCTTGTTTCATAACTAAAGAACTGTGCCAATTTCAGCTTATTTCTGCTGGGACATGCTGGGACTGTCATGACCATGCAATGTACTATAAAGACATACTGGTAATTTGGAATACCAGGGAACAGAAGTGAGTTTTGCAATGACTACTCTACCCATGATTTAAAACAGAGAAGAATAAGGAATTCATGACTGATAATTCTGTTCAAAATCAATGAGATCAACCACCGATTTGTACATGATTGATTTTCTACTAAAATAATCATACAAGGCAGTTTTCTGCAAGTGGACAGTCTAGTATACAGATTTTAAAGGTTCTGCTTTTTTTCACTAACATTATGTCTTTCTGGGGACAAACATTCAGGCAATTACTGTAATTATGATAAGAACTCCATTTCCCACATGAAGTACAGAAAATGAGTAGCCACACAGGACTGTTATAACTACATTTACCCTCCCCCAAGAAAATCTTTCACGCAGACAGTACGAGATTGTTTATTTGATACATCAGTGTTAAAATCATACAAACACACATGGAAGAAAATTAGGAATTAAATTATGCCTTCTCTTTGAGTCCCATTAGGGGAGCTGAAGGGAGCAAAGAGAGGACAAAGTAAGGTGAACTCAGTGTGAAGGAATGTAGCTAATGTTCCTTATCTGACCTCATGCTGAGCCACAGCACCAGTGCGGAGCAGTTCTTCTATGGCATCATCCTCATACCCCAGCATGCCCTTCAGTATCTCCACTGTGTGTTGTCCAACAAGAGGAGGTGGTTTTGGATGTGACATAGCAAAATCACTGTATCTGACACCTGGTCCTGTAAAAAAAGCAGAGGAGGGCAATCATTTTCAAAAGTTACTGCCCATATTCATACTGAAGTGTCTATGTTAGTTTAAAGGAATGTACCTCATTTTCACAGCAGTCTTATTACAGTCCTTACCACAGAAACGTTATATTCTGGAATTATAGACTACAAAAATTCCAGTTCACAATAATGTAATAATAAGCAAGTTTTAAGTAGTTCATCTAAATGCAGAATTGCTGAATTTAGAATTCACCCAATTTTAAGAAACCCTTCCTATTGTTCCAGTGGTACGTGTATAGGGGTGCTCTGAGTCATAAGGCACATGGACAATAACGGGGTGATCGGTGACAGCCAACAGGGCTTCACTAAGGGCAAATTGTGCCTGCCCAATTTGGTGGCCTTCTATGATGGGACCATGGCACTGGTGGATAAGGGAAGAGCAACTGACATCATCTACCTGGACTTGTGCAAGGCATCTGACACTGTCCCACACGACATCCTTGTCTCTAAACTGGAGAGGCATGGATTTGACGGATAGACGACTTGGTGGATAAGGAATTAGCTGGTTGGTCACACTCAGAGACTTGCAGTCAACGGCTCGATGTCCAAGCAGAGACCAGTGACGAGTGGTGTTCCTCATGGATCGGTATTGGCACTGGCGCTGTTTAACATCTTTGCTGGTAACATGGACAGCAGGACTGAGCGTGCCCTCAGCAAGTTTGTGGACACCACCAAGATGTGTGGTGCAGCTCACACACTGGAGGGAAGGGATGCCATCCAGAGGGACCTTGACACACTTGAGAGGTGGGCCAATGCCAACCTCATGAAGTTCAACAAGGTCAAGTGCAACGTCCTGCACCTGGGTTGGGGCAACCCCAAGCACAAATACAGGCTGGCTGGAGGCTGGACTCAGAGTAGTCCTGAGAAGGACTTGGGGGTGTTGGTTAGTGCGATGCTCAACATGAGCCTCCAGTGTGTGCTCATGGCCCAAAA
>NW_009909528.1:29479-33596 GCF_000696875.1 Nestor notabilis
GGAGGTCCATGAAGATGATCAGAGGCTAGAGCACCTCTCCAACAGAGGCAGGCTAAGGGAGCCAGGGTTGGGTTGTTCAATCTGGAGAAGGCTCTAGAGAGACCTTAGAGCAACTCCCAGTACCTAGAGAGGCTGACAAGAAATCTGGAGAGTGACTTTTTACGAGAGCCTGTCTTGACAGGACAAGGGGGAATGGCTTTAAACTGACAGAGGGGAGATTTAGGTTAGACATTAGGGACACATTTTTCCCTGTGAGGGTGCTGAGGCGCTGGCACAGGGTGCCCAGAGAAGCTGTGGCTGCCCCACTCCTGGCAGGGGTTAAGGCACGGGTGGAGAAAAGTCCACCTGGTCTAGTGGAAGGTGTCCCTGCCCATGGCAGGGGGTTGGAGCTGGATGAGCTTTTAAGTTCCCTTCCAACCCAAACCATTCTGTGATTCTGTAATTTTTAGTGAGATAGCTGATGGAACTGAGAGCACACATGCTCAGGTCTCTGAAGATGTGAAGCTAAAACTAACTGTGAAGCAGATTGCAGTGACCTGACTACACTGGGAAAATGATCTGACAAAGCAGGGTGAGATTCAGTAATGTCAAGGGGAGAGAACTGCATTTAATTACACAAATACAGGGCAGAGGACAAATAGCAAGGTGGCAGTAGCTAGGGATGATTCTAGATCACAAAGTTAGGATGAGTCAACAACATCATGCTGTTGTGAAAAAGGCAAGCGCAATACAGGGACATACAAACAAGAGACAAGCCTGCAGGCCACATGAAATAATCTTTTTGCTCTAGTTAGAGCTGGCAGGTGGCAGCTGGAGAAGTGTCTGGTGTAGTGCCCCCACTGCACAGCCATCTGGAACAACTGAAGAGGTTCTAGGGGACACCAACTAAAATGATCAGTGAAAACATGACAGTCTGAACAAAGTGGGATTGTGGACTTACAGAGAAAGGACAGGGAAAAATACCCCTTGTCTTCAAAATATAGATTAAAAAACCCCAAACCAAACCAAAGGAACCAAGAATAAAAATAACTGATTTAAATTGCAACAAAGGAACCTGAAATGAGGTACTAGAAAATTATAAAAGAAAACTTTATAATGGCAGGGATAGAAAAATGCTGAAACAGGGCACACGAGGAGGCTGTGGAGTTCTTATTAGTCAGGTCTTCAGGAGCAAGAATTATTCAAGCATAGCTGATTTTATGGCTCATCCCTGGGGCTTACTGATGGATTAAATGATCTCTCACAGTCCCTTTCACCCACTAATAGTCATCAAAGCTCAGATACAGCTCACATCAGGGATAACTTCTCAAATAGCTTATTCCTCTAATTCTACTCACTTTGAACATAGTTCAGTTTTCAGAGGAAATCTCAAGTGAACGATCAGGACATTTTAAAGACAGGTGATATCACGAGGCAATATATGTATTAATTCCTCTTCCTAAGACTGACTGAGGGCTGAACTGGCACTAGCGCAAGCCACAGGAATGGTCTATTAGTGCCAACTGAAATGCTTCTGAAGATAATTTCAGAGCAAAAATGCCCCTTAGAGATTTATTAGTCTAGAAATTCAACAAAGCCAAAAAACGATTAGGCAATTTCTATTAAAAATGATACTAACATATAGATATAAAGCAATCTTATTTCAGACGTGTATCTGAGAATTTTTTATACTGAGACATCAGCAAACCTCAAAGGAACTAGTTTAGTAGCTATACACTTTTCACTTGCTTGTGAAAATTTTTGCTAGTATAAAAATTGTGCCTCTCAAACTCTGTGAGTTTTTGCAGTGATACGAAAAGACACAGAATAAAACGCCTAATGAGAGAAACCCAAAACTGACACTAAGTGTGCAACAGGCATAGAATGCTTCATGTTCCCCAAAGAAAATTAATCTTACAAACTAGAGCATGCTAGAAAATTGCACAGCAATTATAAGACCAGTGTCTTCCTTGAGCTTTTATTGCCTGATGCATAATTCATCACGCTACTTTTCACTTTGATAGAGTTATAAAGTTATCTGCATGCATTCAAAGGAGCTACTTGCTAATGATCCATCATTAACGATTCTCTGTTCTTTCCTTGTGTAACTTCTACTTGGCTTCTGTGTCAATTAGGAGGGTGCAAAGCTTGCCAGTCAGGCTTCAGCAATCCCACGCTCCTACTGAACAACGCTCCAGGAAAGCAACCAGCAGAATGCTATGCAAATGCTAATTAAACACAACTGCCTTATGAGGAAACCATCCCTTGAGGCAGAAAGAGGTGAACTGCTTTAATTAAGGTCAGAAGCATTTGCATGTGGGTGAGTTACAGGGAGCCTTGCAGATGAAAACAGGCCTTTGCTAGGGTAGAAACAGGGTTACTGGTTGGAAGAGGTAAGACAGCAGTCACCTGGGCATCCTGGCTGTAAGTACAACCCTATACTCAATTCAGCCATGTAGTTAAAAAAGACGTATATGGTCACCTGAAAAAAAGCAATGAAGGAATGAGTGGTAGCTGTGATTTACCCTTTTCCTGTTAAATTAAAAGGAGCCTGTTTCTCTTTTTGCTTTGATTATCATTGCCAGTAATCCCAAGAGCTCTTTCACCACATTTAAATTCTGGGCTAATCTTCTATTATTATTATCATTTTGACTTTGGCACATTGCTAAAACACATGCTGTGCACACCACATAATGTACAAGAGTTAACAGTGTGACAATAAATCAAAATTTGTACCAGCTGCAACCACAATGACAACTGTGCAAAGCACAGTATATAAACGTGGATAAAGGTAATAATCTTTGCTTTGTCCTAACAAATAGCAATCCTGCAGCTCTGTACAGCAGTCACAGGGTAACACTTTTTCTACAGCACAGGTTAGAGCATATTGAAGCAATCCTACTCTCAAGACTACATAGAAGGAATCAGGCCTGGGGACAGCCAAGCTCAGGGAAAAGTCATGATTATTTGTTATTGTTCAAGTGGGACAACGAAAAGAAATGGGAAGTTTGAGCTAATGTACGTGTATACATTCTGCTTGCAACATACCTACATTTACAAGAAAGAGCAATGAGAAACCCGGCACCACTCGTTAGTTAGTTCTACCACAGCTCACAGTATAGTTTATATACATGCAGGAATCAACTGAAAACCAAACGTATTGGGTTTGCACGCCAAGGTTTTGGTAGCGGGGAGTTGGGGGAGCTATAGGGGTGGCTTCTGTGAAAAGCTGCTAGAAGCTTCCCCTATGTCTGAAAGAGTCAATACCAACTGGATCCGAGACAGACCGACTGCTGGTCAAGGCTGAGCCCTCAGCGACAGTGGTATCACCTCTGGGATAAAGTATTTAAGAAGGGGGAAAGGCTACTGTGCTGGGGCAATTGCAGCTGGAGAGAGGAGTGAGAATATGTGAGAGGAACAGCTCTGCAGACACCAATATCAGTGCAGGAGGAAGAGGATGTGCTCCAGGTGCCAGAGCAGAGATTCCCTGTGGTGAGGCAGGCTGTGCCCCTGCAGCCCATAGAGGACCCCATGCTGCAGCAGGAGGATGCCCGAAGGAGTCTGTGACCCCCTGGGAAGCCTGCACTGGAGCAGGACTTGTGATCCTGTGGGGGACCCACGCTGGAGCAGTCTGTTCCTGAAGGACTGCACCCCTGGAAGGGACCCACACGGGAGCAGTTCATGAAGAACTGCAGCCCACGGGAAGGACTCACATTGGAGAAGTTTGTGGAGGACTGTCTGCCACGGGAGGGACCCCACACTGGAGCAATTCGAGTCTGTTTTGCCCATGACAGTAATTGTGAATGATCTCCCTCCCTGTCCTTGTATCAACCATGAGCCTTTTCTTACATTTTCTCACCCTATCCAGCAGAGGAGTGATAGAGAAGCTTTGGTGGGCACCTGGCATCCAGCCACGGTCAACCCACCACACAAATGAAACACTTGTGCCTCTTCCAATAACATGGTATTGCTACATAACAGTTTTGCAATTTCAATGAAATATCATCAACAGTCAACAGAGATGGCCCAGAGCCAATACATTTGGACCCAGATCCCATATATGCTTTGGCTTTTTTTTTATCAAGTGTTTGGAGCATGCAATCAACTGGTTATGAAACTGGCCTAAAGGAGGATCAGC
>NW_009909528.1:33608-82697 GCF_000696875.1 Nestor notabilis
GTGACTTTTAAGGCAATGAGAAGGAAAACAATACAGAACAAATCAGCAAGATGGGCTTCATGGCTACAACGAAGGATATTTGGGCATTAGAAGTCATGTGTGCAGGAGGGATATGTTACCAGGAGTAGAGCAGGGAGACTTCATTTTGAATGTTTGGTCTCTCCCCTTTGGAAGAGATTGACTTCTGTCAATCTGCTATTCATAGCTGAGAAGATGGGCTGCCCCAGCACACAGTACAGCTCAGCTGGGCCACACTGCCTTTACATCAGGCTTCTTCCCCTTGATGAACATAAAGTACAAAAGAACACGCAGACAAGAAAGCACATTTAAAAGTCTTGCGAGCACAAACAGTGCACACCGGTTTCAAGAAAATCTCCAGAATGAACAATGCACTTCATCTTAACTAGGGAACTCCCACATTTTTCTATTTCTTACCACAGATCTGAAAGTTTGGGAGCTTGGGGGACTTTTCAGGAATCTATTTAATCACTGGGAAAAATCTTTCCCTTTTGCATTACGTTAGAGCTGCTCATTTACCTTTAAAGAATGACTCGTAATAGATTTGGAAAAAAGCAATTAAGGAGATAATATTCAAAGACTTGCCCCTCCTTCCCTCGCTGCAGCTTCCACTTCCTCCCCCACTTAGAGCACAGCCACACAAAGTGTTCACTTGGCATCCAGCACAGCTGAGAGGGTGGAAAACTTTGGCAGGATGAGTAGGAATGAGTAACTGAGAGTGGAGCGGATGGACAAACTTTTTCAAATGGTAATAAAATAAAGCAAACCTTCTTCTAGATGCCATGCAAACACAGCTATAACTAAATCAGTAAACAGGAGTAGTAAACAGTAAAATCACTAGGGCAGGAAATAGTATCAATGCTAGAAATATCTACAAACCATCTGTTTACCTTTTCTCATTTGGCCAATGCTGTCTGCCATGGGAGAGCTATGAGAACCATCCAGCGTCACAAGAGGAGAGAACGTAGAAAGTGAAGCATTGTGTGGAGAATGAGTTGATAGGCAGAACATAAACCTAGTTTATGTGTGATAGCCATAGATGGGCATTTGAAAATCAGGCAACTTTTCAAGCCACCCTTTGGCATTCAAAGCATCCATGACATAATTCTTAAACCCCTTTGCCAAGCACATTTATAAAAGTACTTTCTTACCTGAAGCTGCATATATAGAAATGCATGAAAAAAACCCCCCATTTTATGTATTTCCTATCAACCAACATCCTGGATGTAATCGGTGTAAATACCACTCAACATTTATATAACGCTTCACATTTTCAAAGTGTCACATGCTGACTGTACCTCATTAATGTTGCATGACTGCTGGAGTAAAGGAAATCATTTATCAGTCACTCTGGTTGCATATTTGAGAGTAATCCCGCATAATGACACCATTCAAACAACGCAATTCTGTGAGAGGACTCTTGGCACCAAAAAGCTTTAAGAAAGTTGCAGTAAGGTGGTGTCTGCTGCTTCCCACAGGTATTGCCTCACAACGCTCAAAATTTGGCCTAACTTATTGTATGGACTCATATGGTCCTATTCCTTCCCAAAACCCCCAAAGACCTTAAAAGAAGATTCAAAGACAGGAAGGAAGATGACTAGAAAGAATACTCAGAGGTAGCAATTTTAAAGAACCATAAATTCCCTCGGTAATAATCTGCAGCTTCGTTTCCTAAGGAAACAAGTTTACGTGTCTGTGCTGTCTTTCTAATCATCTGTTTGCCTGCCTTGTCCCCGCCACACACAGTAACTTCCAAACCTGTCAATCTTGACAGAAGAGTAGAAATCCCAAGGAAAATTAAGTTCTTACCAGTGTTGTGAAAATTGGCAACTGCTGAAGGACAGACACCCAAATTACTGCCCTGATGACATTAAAAAACCCCAAAGAACGCAGCTGCTATATATTCTTTTTGGCCGCAAATGGCTCACCAGTAAGTACAGACACAGCTCTGTAAGAGTCACTTACCACATAGTGTCCTCCACTGGAGAGACAAGGCATAAAGAACATAAGGAAAGTTCAAAGGTTATCATAAGGATTAAATATATAGTTTATAGAGGATGTAAGTCTGAAAGAAAACAATATTTAGTTCCAGTGTTCATGGAACAACTTCTAAGCACCTTTCCTACAGTACTGTGGAAGATGTACTCAGGCTGTGTAAGCCCAAAGCAAGCAAGTTAAGAGACTTGTAGTTTAACATAAGTTGCTCTTGCAGGAAGGAGCTGAAGAACTAGATGGCAAATAAGAGTAACTAGGAGAAGCCCTGCAAAACTCTAAAAGGAAAAACATAAAAAGGCAAGCCTAAACTACTGCAAATCCAAGCTAAAAACATAATTTGCCTCAACTCATAATCTAATCAATATGAAACTCAATATATAATCCTACCACAGGATGTTGGTTAACCACGGGATGTGTACCTAATGCAGAAGTTATGGGTGAGGCTGAAAGGTTTGTGCTAGGTAGGAGTTAGGCTATACGATCATAATAAGTATTTCTGGGCATAGAACATATGAATTTCTCAAATGCCCATAAGCAAAACTGTTTCCACACACATGGCTGGGGTTAAGATGTCCTACCTGAACCTCCTCTGCATCTTAGGAGGTCAAGCCACATATTGTTTCAGGTAGACATCTTTACTGTAAACCCAAATGTCTTAATCACTGTATCTTAAGGAGAGTAATTAGTGAGAAGTATGAAACCTAGTACGGAACAAGAAAAATCACAACACTACCTGAAATGAGCCTCTTGTAAGGACAGAGAATTGCCCAGTTGCAACACGCTCACATGGTTGTGGAAGCTGAATCATGCCCCCAGCTGTGCAGGAAGGCAAGCAGCTCCTCCTGTCCCTCCTACTGAGCCTGGTGAGAACTATTTACAAGTCCTGTGCCTTGTGGTTAGTATGACCCTGCATGCTGGAATAAGACACGCTAGCCAACCCAGAAAGCGTCTGTCTCCTCAGTACACCAATTTGTTCTTTCCTGTGTCCTGTCTCCAGCTAGATTCTTCGGCTCTTCAGAGACCCCCAAAGTAATCCTCTTGGCCAGCTGTGCATCATCAGAGTGGGAGCAGATGAGTTCTTCCTTGCAGATGAGCTATTCTTTACACTTCAGGCGACGAGCTGAAGTCCAAATACCTGAAGTTAATTCGAAGCTTTTGATATAGAGATGCAAAACGATGCACGTTGAAGAACATAACACAGCCTAATCCTTTATTATACCCTAAGGCTGGGTATAATTTTCTCTCTAATCTCTCATTTGCTAAAGCGGCACTTTTCAGGGTGGTAAAAATAACTAAACTGGTAAAAGTAACTAAAAATTAAAAACCTTGGGGCCTTCTTTTAACACAAATTTGAAAGAATTTTCAAAACATTCTCCTAAGCAACTCTTAAAAATGCATTTGTTGTTCACAAACACCCTACAAGTTTCACAAGTCTAACCTTCCGGCTCCTAGGGAACATTTCTCTGTGGCCTGTCCTTGAAGCCTTTGTCTACTTATTTCTGTGCCCCTCTGTAAACGTGGGAATTGGAACAGGGCAGAGATTATTGCACAGCCGAAAAAGCATTTTTCTATGTCCCCTTTCATACCTCTAAAGAGTGGACCAGCTCTGTTCAGTACACCTTGTAATGGGAATTTAAGTTAGGATGGTTATTTGTGATGGCTCCAATCATGCTTCTCTAGTCTCTTTTCAAAGCCAGAGCTGTCAGTTCTGCAGGTCTACCTGGCATTCCAAGTATTAAAAACCTGCTGCCACAGCTCCTTTGGCAGCAATAGTTGGTAGCCAGAATAGAAAGTGAGCTGGGTGGCAAATGGTTCGTGACAGAAGCAGTCTATCACATTGTTTTGCTTTAGTTCCCTAACCTCACCACAATCCATCTGGGTATTACTACAGGTGATTTATTAATTTATTTAGGCTGATTAATGTCTTACAACATCCATCTTAGCCTGTTAAGAAAAAGAAACTGAGAAATTAAAACCTTCTTCAGTCCACCTGTAGCAAAACTATTTTCAATCACATCTTAAGACTTTTACATCGACTAATTTTTCCTCAACGATCCCTTGTTTTGGCCAAAGGATTAGGTCACAGAAGGGGCGTATTGTTATAAAAAGGCAAAGATCAGACATCTAGTTAGATGTCAAATCATGCATCTGTCATGTGCTGTATGCATATTGCCCCGCACATTTATTCCGCACATCTTTCGACTGTTCCTCTGTGGCCATAATACGCGGGCATAAAAACCTTCACATTTGGAAAATTCAACAGTCGGACGATGCTTTCTTGCCTGGTTAGTGACCCACACCAAGTAAGTATCTGCTGAGTGAGTATTAAAATAATGGAAAAAGCCATCAGCAGCAGCACAGCCAAGGAAAATGTGGTGGCTGAAATTCTTCAGCACAGAAGACAGCCAGGTAACTGTGCTTGAGCACCATGGAAATATTTGGAACTCGATTCTCAAGCAAGGCATCTGTGATTAAGTAGGGCTGAGCACTATGCACAGCCTGATCATTCTTCCAAAAGCTCTCCCACTCCACCCTCCATTTACTTCTGCTGTCCCTTGTGCAGCAGAATGAGGCCAGTTCCAGCGCACAGGGACTTTCCCTGGCAGAGGAAGATGGGAAGGGATTTGATACTTTGTTTTGGATTACTTGAAGAACTGCAAATTACATTTTTAGCTCTTTTTGGGTAAGGTGCCCAGACTCCTTGAGGCATAGGCTACTAAAAATTCTGGCTGGGTTTCGAAAAGCACTGTGCAATCTGGGACAGCTCTGTTTTTGAGTGTCATACTTGAGACATCTTTAAAGGGGCCCAGTTTCCAGAAAAAGCTGAGGACATCTGAAAATCTTACTCTTTCAGGATGTCTCAATTTGACTGTGCAGAGACATCTGGTATTCAAAGTAGACAAGAAGAGCGAGTATCCCTTCACTGAGCAGGGGAAAGTAAAACCCTACACATACGACTCCTTTTAGCCACTACTTTTTTTCTTTCCCCCTCCCCCCCGCCTTTCCTATTTCAAAGCAATCATCAGGTTAATCTTAAATTCTGTAAAGGGAAACAGAGTGCTTAAATTGGAGTCTGGAAGTGAGACTAGAAAGAGGGCATGCTGCAGATTAGGCTGGTTTATTCCGCTGATTAATAAGTGACAATTTGATCAGTTCTGTCTCAGTGTGAAGGACTGGGAACAGCTTTATGGCTTTCCATTGTCTGCTGCCAATACCTGACGTGATATTCAGCTCATCAATTTGCAAATATCAAAGCAGTACGGGGCAGGAGAAACAGCCATTTCAAACGAAGAAGCCTTCAGTCTGTTTTCTGGTTGTGCGGGCACGCTGATGTGAGCATGTGTATAGCAGTTAAGTATAAACTGGTTCTGGACCCGAGTTCTTGTGGTTTCTAACATTTGCCAGCCTTTACTCCATCGGAAGGATTTCAAGTGTTGCGCTTTACCCTACGATGGGCAAAAGAGTCAGAAATCATCTCTCCTCACCCACAAAGACTAGAGTAGGATTAAGAAACAGAAATTGAAGTCAGACACATCCATGAAGAGGAATGAGGCACAAGGTTAGGAAGCCATCCAGAGCTCAGTTGCCTATCCCCTTACTAAACTAAACAAAACAGTGTCTCCCTTTGCTCAAGAAGACACTGAACACCTGGGAAATAAAAACTAAAGTCTGATTGAAACCAGCCATGCCTAAGCAATATCCCACCTTACACGTGTGCTGATCAGTTTCATTAAGATATTTCCCCATTTTCTTTTTTTCCGCCCCTAATAGGTTGGCTCTTTCCTTTAGGTCCTCTTTAAACTGCAAAGCAAAATGCTTTTACTGACACGGTTTGTAATTTTGAAGCCCAAATCACAAGCAGCAGGTGCTTAGTTTTAATGGAATTTTTCCATCCTTGAATGTCTGGGAGCATCAGTAGCACCTCCCTCCTACGCAGCCCCTCACCTTTGATCCTTTGCCATTTGTACTTGTGGGTTTTCATTTACTGTATTTCTTCTGCTTTCCACAATCTGCTTTTTCACTGCAAACCCTTCAACCTCTCCTCTCCTTTCTTTTACCTCATACGATTGGCAAGTGGTGTCTCCTGAAAATCCTTATGAAATATGAAGGGCCTTGATGCCTCTGGCCTTGCTATCTCTGACCTCATTTTGAGCAGTGCTGTGTCTATTTCACACTTCACTGGCAATTTAAAAGGGCCTTAGCGTGGCTGTAAATATCTGCATCCCAAGAACAAACATATTCTAATCAACAGAGGTTCTAGGGCTTCTCTGCACAAAAAACCTGGAACCAAAGTAACAGTTGGTTTTACTTCATACAATTAGTTATGTTGGAACCAGTCTGTGTGTGGGCACTTCTGTTCCATATTAACAGGTTTTGTTTCCATTTAATTTTGGCTTTTTGGTTAATCTGATTTTAGTTAATTTTCTCTTAGAATTTCCCAATTTGAGTTAACGTAAATGATTTCATACAGGCATAATCCCAAGCAAAATCCAAGGGAACAGCATTTGCATTCAGTTTGCAATGATGTATCTAAAAAGGTGGATTCAAAGTAGCCGAGCCCAGTTTGTGATAAAAACGGGATTTACATTCTAACAGACCTATAGATGCTGTATTGAGTGAATGCCTGCTCTGCTTTGGTGCTCCTGAACGCAGTACAATTTAACAAAGCCTAATCATCAGTTGTTTCTTATATCCAGGAATGCATCTCCCTAGTTTGTGTTGTAGTTTCCAAGTGTATTTGTAATTGGCTATTAAAGAATAGTTTCTTTTAATCTTCATTTGCCTTTCTATTGCTTATTAGATACACATGCATGTTGCTATGCAGCTCTTGCTCAAAAAATAATGACATGCTGCAGAAACGACCGTAACCTTTTTCCCTAATAACTTGACATGAATTTGACTGAAAACTCTGCCTTTTAACATATGAATCTGCATTGAGCAGCAGTAAATCACCGGGGCTCAACATAGCCTTCTCCTAACTAAATTTTAATTGAGTTTTCCATTCTTAACAAGGCAACCCAATTCCAGAAAGTCATACCAGCCATTTCCTTAATCCACAAAGCTCAGAGGCTATCTTCTGCACCGACAGCATGCAAAAATGTTTAATACTAACACAAATACCTTTCATAGATTATTCTGATTCTCAGGCTGATTTCTAAGCCAGCTGTTCTCTGCCTGATTCAATGTGCAGATTTCATTTTAAAACACAGAATATTCCCTGGTTACCTGCCATATAACTAGATCTTACAGGTGTAGGGCATGTTTGTAATGCTTGTTCATTCACTTGCAGGAAAAAAAAACATAAAAATACTTTGTGTAGCTTTCCTGGATTCTAATGTTTTCTCCCCAACTTTCAGATACTGTATCAACTGAAGAATGCCAGGAATTACTTCATGCTTTATGTATGTACCTGTTACAGATTAAATTCATTAATTTCAAAGCCAGCTGCTATTTTTGCTAAAAGTAATCCAGTGGTACACTTTATATATAAAATAAATAAATATTTAAAGAATAAAGAACAGAACTACTTGGTATGGCAAACAAACTTTTAAATCTACCTTGATTGTAGATTTATTACTGCTTTGTTCTTTTTCACTTAAGTAGGGTAAGTCGCTTCCTCCTCCTCCTGGGGTTTATTCTCTGTATAGCAATTTTGACAAATAAGCAACACCAAATACAAAAGAAAATGATAAAAATATAAGAAACTCATCAGAAGAAACTAATAATCATCTAACTGTAAGGTCAACCATAGTACAGACTGCAGAGTTGGGAATCCAGAGAGATGGATTTGGCTTCTTGCTCTATCACCAATCAACTCTGTGATCACAGGCAAATCACGTTCCCCTGCTATATCCTTATATTTCCTGTACGGTTGTGTTAGCCTTGCCTATTTAGATTATGAAATGTTAGAGACTGGCCTTGTCTCTTACTATTTGTTTATACAGTGTCTGACACAATGGGCCCCACTTTGTATTGGAATGAAATACAAATAACAATTTTCTGATATCCTGTCTCCCAGAGCTGCTTCAGAGGAGTATGAACCACTGTCCCAAGTCATATCTGATAAATTGTGCATTAGTCTGTTGTGGGAGAGATTTCTTTCTAATCCGAAATCCATCTGTCTTGCTGCACTGCAAGTGATAGTTTCTGGGCAGAGAGCATACTAATTGAAGGATTAAACTCTTAGCTAACTCTTGGGTGGAAACTGTTTCCCATAATGTGGTAGAAAACACATGTTGGTTTCTGTCTGCAAATCCTTGAACATCACAGCCCTGATCTTGACTGGAATATTTAGGTTCTCTATTGAACTATGTCTGTGCAATATAATTCAATTAAAATTACTAATTAGCTATCAGAAAGCATTATTGAGATTTTAGTGGCTCCAGTACTGCTTAGCCTTGGTTTAGTTCCTCTTTGAAGGCACCATTACGCTGAATGTAAGGAATTCTGCACCTTCTACGAATAAGCAGCACACAAGCTTAGAGCTGAAAAAAGAACTATAATTTTGGTTCAGCATCTCAGGATCCTTTTAATTTTACAAACACAAAGAGATTGGAAATTTTTGAAATCTGAAGTACATCTTCATTTATTATTCACTGAGGTGAACGACTGACACTACTGATGTGACACAGACCCCATTGTCAAGCTGCGAGAAACAGCTGGCCCCCAACATCTTTTCTTCCCATGGATACGTAGAGGAGGCAGATACCAGACACAAATGTGCAGAAAATCTTTCCAAAATTATTCTGCTTACACCTCACCTTCTTAGCCTTTTTGGCTCTCTAGCCACAAGCCGTCTTGCTAACAAAATACTAAACTACCCAAATTGCTAAAAGGTACTGAAAATCCTGGAGACAACCACACTTTCCAAGAAAAGCTAGATTGTCAGATGAAGTTACTTGTTCTATTCTGATTTCTTATAGTTGTGGTTGCAGTACAACCATGAGACATCCCAGGCTGTATCACCCAGTCGAGAGTTCTCCAGTATATTTTGCAATATTTGAACCAAATCCCCAGTGCCAGAAAGCATTAGGAAACCTAAGAGCAAAGTAAGCTGGGTGAGGGGGGTGAATGGAGCAGGGCGAGACATGCAGTACACTGTGGCAATAGATGCTTTTTATGCTCAGGAGTTCAGAAAACCAGATCTTTGTGTGGGAAAACACAATTCTACTAGAGCATGGCATTAGGGATTCTAGAGGATTCTAAAAATTCTGTTCCCAGCACCTTCTAACTCCTCTCTCTGAAGGTGGCCTAACCAATCTCCTGTTACTGCAACAAGTCTGCCCTTCCAGCTAAGCTATTTCCACATTTCTCTGCTTGGCACTACTTCTTAGCCTCCTCTGCCACCTAACCACATGTGGGCAAACCTTCACCCTTTCACAGAGACTATAAAAGCTAACATAAAAGCACAAAACCACCCATAGTAGCTCAGTACACTAGAGCACTCTCTTACAATGGTCAAAACTAGATGCTCTTGAAGGAGTAAGATAATATAGCAGGAACATCCAATATTTCCCCATGATACTTTCCCAGCCTCTAACAATTCGCCATCTAGTTCCAGTATCCCACCCTCCTCTTAAGCATACTCCCCTGTTCTCCCAAAATCCCTCTCCTTCATCTCCTATTAACCAACGCCTACTCTAAATCCTGAGGATAATCATCACAAGGAACTTAATACACCATGAGATAATATATCCCATGTAGCTCAATTATTCATCAACCTTCAATGCTCTTTCTTGTTCCCAAAGCCCACAATTCCCCACGGCACTTTCCATTGAACCCTAAGCCCTATTCTCCCTCACAGCTTCTCCAAAACCTTCTACTGACCTTAAATATTGAATACTCTGAATGCTTGATACTCTTCACTGTTCACTTTTTTCCAGTGCCTTCATTAATCAGTCCACTCCCTCATTTATTTCTTACATAAGCACATTGTACAGTGAAAGCAATACTTGAGACGGAAAGAAAGGTTAGCAAGTGCTTCTGACTAAATAGAACATGTTTGCTGAATTCATCCTCTGGATTTCTTAGACCTCTGCAGCTGGCATTTATCCTTAATGATAAGCCAAGTAACCCCACTTCGCAGCATACATGGCAAGCAACTTATTTTAAGCAGGTGTGGGAAAATTCAGCAAAGCATTAATGACTCCTGGAAGTGCCTGCAGGACCTGAATTCATGATGAAAGATGTAATACCAACTTCATACACAGAGCAGATTTTTGTAATTTCTGTGTCTGGGTTATCCAGTCTTAGAGGCCAACTAAAAAGAGATAAAGAAATCAAGTGGGATAGACTTATTTAAGTTTACAGCATTCAGAACTTTCTGTGGAACTATGTCATATAGGTACATGCAACAGCCATTTTAGGGTACCACAGACTTCTGGATACGAGGAACAGCCCTTCTCATCAGAGAATTCCAAATGCTGGTTTTTGGGGGTGACTCCAAGCAAAGGCATGACAACAGGAATGGACTCTCTTACATAAGAAGTCTAGAAACTCAGCTGCTTAAGTATGGCACTATGACAGGCTAATCCAGGTGAGCATAGGCTTCCCCTCCACCTCTATTCCCAACCAGTTTTGACTCATAATGTGACTATTAAAACATAAGGCCACATTTTTCACAAATGACTGTGTAGGAGCTTAGGATGCTTTTACTTTTGGATCTGAGCTGCTTGTGGCAGTCCTAATTTAAAGAAAGTGCACTCCTTGAAGTTCAGTCCTTAACGCATCTTCAGCTGGGTAATCAAAATCACACACCAAATCACTTATATGCTTTGAAAAGTTCATCTTAATTAGTATTTTCGTGCTGTTGCTGTCCTCTTTCGTAAAGCCTTCTGACTCCTTTTGAAAACGTTATACAATGTCAGTCTAAATTCTATTAAAATAATTATGTCCTGTTTGGTTTATAGATGCAGCATCCACAGAGAACACACGTCTCCTTTATATGGTGTACTTTCCGTGACATGCAGAAAGTGCTGTTGAAATCTATGGCAAATGACAGCACGCAAATAATCCTTACATCTGTATACAAGCAAACCCACAAGTTTCACAGAAGCTGCTCACATTGGATGATTTTAGAGTGAGAAAGACAGAAAGTTATTTCTTAGTTTTAATTAAAGCAGTGAATGACTTCCTTATTCCCAATTCATACTAAGATATACTTTACAACTTGAACAGTTTTTAATAGGATTTAGATCATAGTTTTTAAATTAAGCTTTGACTCTCACTATCCACCACATTTAATTAAAAGACCATAAATAGTACTGCTTTAAAATAAAAGATTTAGGATCAGATTCCACGTACACATTTAATCCTTTAAGCACAGTGTAAAATCAACATAAAGGATTGTTAAAAGGATTTTTAGGAATGAATGTATTTTGGCGAATCTGGGCTATCTTAAAGAATTTCTGAGCATTTCAGAAATAAGGTCCCTTTCTGAGAGGGACCTTATTTCCTACTACTATTCCCTACATTACAAACTGGTAATGTAGGGAACTGATCACTTAAAATTCTTTCTTTTGTTACTTCTGGATAAAAATCACAATGAAGATACACAAATAATGTGCTATTTTCATTACAAGCTAGCACCAAGCTAACAATAACTTTTCAGGGAGAAACTATGGTGAGAGGAAAGCTCTTAAGAAAGGAAGGAAAAGGAAGGGGGAAAGGAGAGAGCAACTGTGAATGGGGGAAAATAAAGGAAGAAAATGCTATTAAACTTTTCAAAGAACTGCTTATGTTCATCCACATCTGAATTCTGATTCAGATACGTCAAAATTAATAGTAATAATAGTACTATAATCACATGGAAAAATTCTTTGACTGCACTATAGCACTGCAGCATAGGGATGGGAATACATTGGAATCAGCCTCTTTCCAGGATTCAGAAATTTTAAATTAAGTGATAGAAACAGAGGAGGTCTGAGGTTTATTAGAAGACTGAACTACAAGGTGTGATATTTCCCTTATGTGCGAATCTAATATTGTCTGTGATATAGTAACATGCTCTTTAGAACTGTTAAAGAAGAGGAGAAAGAGGAAGAAAAACCCTACAGAATTGTAACACATTATGCTTAAGAATGAGTACTTGTAATAAATAGTGTTTCTGATGTGATGAATTCAGTACTAGTTCTTACTCTTGCACTTCCAGTATAGCTGTACTTCACATTCACCACCAATATAAACTCAAACAGCACCTAGATTTCCATTTCAGCTGCTTACATGTGGGTAAGCATCCTATTTATACATACAGATGTACTGATATTATAGACGCATACACACCCGCACTCATGCAATGAGATGGTTACAAGAGACGTGTTTACACAGCACACACAGAATCACTTCCATTAATAAGACTGAGGTTTTCAGATGCTTGCTGTCCACATGGAGGATATTATTAACAAAAGGAAGCACATGGTTTTGGGTAGCTTCCTTCTAAAAAATTCCTGACCTTTACGAAATGACATCTTTGACATAACCAGCACAAATCTGATGGGGAACAACCACTGCACACAGTGTCATAAAATTCTAGCACTTTCACTGATTTGCTACACAGATTTACATAGTTACTCTGTGTGGTTGTGATCCAACAAACCATTTCAGTTTAATGCTTAAATGACCCAGTCTCCTCAGCTGTAATACAAGGATAATGGACTTAACTCTTAGTTTATTATGAAGACCTAGATAACACTTGCATGGAGCGCTGAAGTTGTAAAGCAGCAGCTACAGTGTTGTAATCACTATGACTATTAAATCAATTATGACTATTAAACTTTCCTTAGACAAATGATGATAAACTTTTTCTACGATGTCATACATGATGGACTCTGCCTTGAAGTGAAAACCAGCTCATGTTTATAAATGGTCTAATCATCATGTTTCAGTTAATACCTTTTTTAACATAACTTACTATCCTTGTCTCAGTTTCCTCTCACCATACAGATGATAGATGCTGAAAAGGACCAAATATTTTAAAGCCTTCCAAAGGATGCCTTGTACAAAGGGTGAGATGCTGAAAGTAGAGAAAATGAACCTTCCTTTTAGCAGAGTGTGCCTTTAAGGCATTAATAACAAATGCTAAAACACCAACAGGAAACTTTTACAAACTGGTTATGATTAGCTGTTCTAATTCTGTATACTGCCCTGAGGAATTTGAACACCCATTGAAACCAAGGATCTTCCTTTACACAAGGAGACATAAAACATAATCCCTTCGACTTTAAGGCAAGTAACTTCCAAGGGATTTGCTACAGCGATTTATTTGCAACAGGTTTGCTGCAATAATAACTTTTCACTGCAACTACACAATGTCTGTCTTTTGCAAACTAGTTCCACTTCATTCTCTACCAAAGGGCCACCAATCCTTCGTGCCAGGATTTCATAAAATTAATAAATCTACTTCCATAATCCTTGCTGCTTTTACTGACAAATGTAATAAACTACAGGATGCAAAACTCTGGAAGCCCACTGGGATTTATTTTCCTTCCCCCCCCCACCCTTGACAAGCTTTACAGAGTAGCACTTCTGAGACATGCTCATGTGCTGTAAACCTAATCCTTAGCAATTTCCTCTTTTCTCAAATAACCCAAATATTTTATGAATAGTGAAGGATTTCCTTTATCAGACAACACTTGATATTTATTTATTTTTTTCTTTTTGCATGTGAGTTGTTCTCAAGGAAATACACATTGAAGCAATTGGATGTTCTCAGGTTGACATTCACAGGATGCACTCCTAAGGAAACATGTAATATTTACTAAGAAGATGGTATCCTGGAGTTTAAAAGCAGTACAAGCAGAGAGAGAATGGAGGCCCAACCTGATGGGACTTGAGACCAAGGGAGTCTTGTTTTTTTCTAACCCCACCACTAAGGCATTTCAGTGGTACTTTTTTATGGCCATCTCTGTAAAAGATTTGCTTCTCTACGACAGAAAAGGACACATGAATTGATTTATCGCAGTTGATGAGCCAGTGAGGTCATGCAGGCTTCTGATCTTTTCTGTTCTCAGCCCTCTTCTCCCCTGAATAAGGGTGATACCCACCATTCCATCTGTAACGAAAGGTTTTGCCATATTCATAGAACAACCATTGCTTTTATGCCTGTCATCTTCAGCTAGGCCTGTGTCTCTGCCCCCCTTCTCTAAACTGACCCCAGACTTTGGCTGCTATAATTCTAGGTTGTAAATGGAGGATGGAGAGAGGAGGTGGCTGATTGCTCTTTCCCAAGTAACAAGTGACAGGACAAGAGGAAATGGCCTCAAGCTGCCCCAGGGGAGGTTTAGACTGGATACTAGGGAAAACTTCTTCACAGAGAGGGTGGTCAGGCACTGGAACAGGCTGTGGTGGAGCCACTGTCCCTCGAAGTGTTCAAAAACCGTGTAGACGAGGCCCTTAGTGACATGGCTTAGTGGTGGCCTCGGCTGTGCTGAGGTAATGGCTGGATTTGATGACCTTAAAGGTCTTTTCCAACCTATTTGATTCTATGATTAGTGTGCGCACACACACATGCTTACAGCGGTATCAAGCACCCTTGTGAAAACAATTCCTCAGTGCAAAGTTTACTATAGCACTGATCCATCTGCTAAAAAATGTGATTTCTCTTGCAGGAAGAGCAGTCTGACTGGAACACAGCTCTTAATGAAAAAGCCAGCACACTGGTTCCTATCACCTTCCTGCTACCCCACATATAATGGCTGCAATCACAACTCTACCTCATCCTTCTGCTGCTGAGAGACACCCTTGATTTGCCTGGGAAGTGGGGAATAGGGCAGTGTAAGCACAATTACTCCCTTATTTCTTGTTTATTCTAAAAGGACCAATAAAGGGATAAACAGAGGTCTTGGCTGAAATAACTATGAGGAAAAATGGTTGAGGATTTTTTTGACATTTGGTTACCTACAGGAAGTCTTAAGATAGTCTGAAATTCACTCCTCAGCAAGAAGAAAAACTGCTCCAAAATTCCTTAAACTGACAAGCAACATTTATGGAATTAATCAGATTGAAACAATTTTCATTTTGCTACACATCCAACTCCAAATCAAACATTACAGGAGCACTGAAAATCTCAAGAAAATGCCCCATGAGGCATGGGAAACAATTAGTGGGCAAAAAAGGAGAAGTATTCAGCGCACCCCTCACCCTGGAAGTCCAAGCCAATTACAGTAGAAATAGTCAGTGATTCAGCACAAAGGTTCCTTGGCAGACTAGTGAGGAAAAGGCAAGACTCCAGCTGGGTCACTTGGAGAAAATCATAAGGGCAGGATTTGAGTTTGCAGCCCTTAAAAAGGGGGACATTCAATCTAGTTCATGTAATTCCTAAAAGGACTTCTTCTACTTATATTTGCTTCTCAAAAACATGAACCTAAAGTTTCCATTCGAAGTGGTTTGTTATCACAGGGTCACACAGTTCTGCAACCATCAAAGGTCTCTACCATAGAATGACACATTTCAGAAGGGGTGGACTCTGATACTTCTGCAGAAGACAGAGTGTAAACCAAAATCTCACCACCAGGGATTCTGTCATGAGTTTTCCTAACAGAAAGAGTGGGGTCAAAGAGAGGAGCTTCAGGTGATTGCTCTGGAAGCATGTTGAAGGAGTCTCTTAATTTAGTTGACAGAAGAAAAGAATCAGAAAAGGAAGCTTGGGGATTGTTTCGGGTTTGTTTCGTTGTGGGTTTTTTCTTCTGACAGGGGAGCTAAAACTTTGGTTACTGTCAGAGACAACACAGGATGAGACAGACCTTCTATCTGCCCTGGATGAGCACTCTTCAGTGTGCACGAACCATTCTTAAAATGGGGAGAGACAGAGATTAGAAAAAAAGATAATGGAGATGATAAACAGGGGAAGCAGTGACAAGAAGTGGAGAGTACAGAGCTATGGAGGCAAAAAAAAAAGGAGTTCATTGGTTAGAGCAGAAAATAATAGAGCAGGAGGAGCAAAGGACAGTTCGATGTTAAAAGTGATGAAAATATAATGTGATGCTTATCAGTGAGACCCAGAAGAAATGCTGCTGGAGCAAGAAGATGGCAGATAGGAAGCAAAATCATCACTTGCAGCTGAGGAAGTTCAAATGATGACAAGAATTTTTTGTAATCTGCTCAGCCAACTGTGGCTGGCTCCATGAATAACGCAGTTAGGAACAGAGGTGAAATAACCGAGCTAAGGAATAGTGTGGTAGGAGCCAAGAGCTGATTTGACAAAAGACAGCAGAAAGAAAAAACCAAATTAATTTGAATGGATTGTGTCTGCAAAGAATAAATACATGGGCTTGAGCTTCACTGATGGACAGCACGGTAAAGGAAAGGAAAGCAACTGCAAGAAAGATTCTCAACTTCCTCTGCAATCAAAAGGTCTCGTCCAAGAAGAACAGCTTTTAGCAATGAATTTCTCTTAAAGATAAAGCTGCAGACAGTAAAAAATACATCCTTTAGGAATATTTAAAAAAGCATATGTGTGTATGATGTTATTTGCTTAAAAATAAAACATGAAATTAAAATAAAAGCTTTTGCTGCTTTTGAAAAAAAACAAAATAAACCCAACTCTTTGTCTTCTAACCCTTTCCATCATAATAGAACCACAACATACCACAATACAAACACCATTGTCCTTACAGTGATACCAATAGTGCCGGAAGTGTGAGGTTCATAAATTTTACTGTACAGCTGGAAGAGTATGTGCATGTGTTACTGTTCCACAGCACTCATATAAAACATTTAGAAAATAATCATTTTAAGGTGATACTGTCAATTTTTAAACAATGCTAGATCTTTTTTTTTTTCTCCTAGTATTGTTTCAGATAACACCTGGCAATATGATAACTGAAAGAGAACAAGGGATTTATTTCCTACTGCTGCAACACAGACTGCCTTCAGAAATCAGGGCTTTCAGATGAGGCTGTGGAATCTCCATCCTTGGAGGTTTTCAAAACTCAACCAGACAAAGCCCCAAGTGACCTGGTCTGAATTCAGTGTTGAGCCTGCTCTGGCCAGCGGGATTCTGGGATGCAGAATGTCTGGGATGCAGAATTCTGGGATGTGTCTGGTATAGACAATTTCAGTACTTCTCTCCTGGCAGCCAATCTTAGCAATAGACTCCTAGTCAAACACTATGTTTATGGCTCACTTAAGCAAATAAGATCAAAGAAGATGTAAAGTCTAGCCTGGTATTTGAACAACTTCATTTGATCAGGGAGCTAGAGTGGGAAATTCAGTATCTGACACAGGGAAATGGGGCAAAAACTGACAAAAACTAGCAGGAAGGATCACAAGTGGGCTTCATCAGTGTTACACATTCTGTATTACTCAGTATTGCACTTATCTTTCACATGAAAGATTTTAAACATGATGCTATATAATTTTAATAGGATTCAGCCCTTCTTGCAATGTATGAGATTAACTGACTAGGCTTCAAATTAATTTTTTCAATCAAATCTCTTATAAGGTTCTCCCTGCTTTCATTAGGGGAAAATGTAAAACATGGCTTACAGTATTTTGAGGTGTCATGCAAAGGTATCTTGAATCTCAAAAGGTTTATGGTCTGCAGCCTTCTCCCCTTTGCATGTGGGAAATCAGAGCATCTTGCTAAAACAACCTCTGTGGTTCTGGAGACCTCCTGGATGTCCCTGGCTCATCCTTCACTGTATGGCTTCAGCCTGTTCCGAGAGGATTGGTTTCAATCAGGCCAGCGAGCAGTATCTAAAAATCAATATGCATTTAAGCAGCACCTCAAATCTGGAATGCAAAAATCACTTCTGAAAAACTCACGTGTTTTAAATATACTAAATATTTGCAAACCTGAGAAAACAGAAATATGTAAGCCATAAGAAAATGATAATTTTTCAGATTTTCTGTCTGCCTATGGATTTACATTGCCCATGCAATATGCCACAAGCATTAAACTTCCAACTGGAAGCAAATGAGAACAATTCTCAGTCACCTCTTTCATAAAAACCCTTCAATCACTTGTAATGTTTTTTGACCAGTAAATAATAGAGCTGCTTCACTGAGCTATTTAAGTCATATTACTTACAGCTGGAGAAAAATGAGGAACAGTCATTTTCTAAGGAGGCCAAAAAGTACGATACACTTATGCAAAGTAAATTAGATTAGGATTCTTTTTTTTGCCATTGGTTTGAGAAGATAAAGGATAACCTTTTCAACTCTTACTTTGCCTGGCATTGCATTCATATTTTCAAATGAAAGGTCTCAAACACGGAACTTCATGAGTGTTAATAGATTTCAGTCCTATTGCCAGTGAGCTGAGACTAAATACAGATGGAACTACTGAAACATTGCTGTAGTCGGAATGTCCACGCAAAGTCTTTTAAAGCAGCATTCAGTGGTACCTAATTTTTCCTTCATCATGTGGTGTCAAATTATACACCACTGTGCAAAGGCTTGTTAAACAGCCTCCTGAGAAAGCATCTTTGCAGATTTATTTAATTCTTTTTAGCAGGGGTTGGCGGGGAGAAGGTAAATCTGTGGCTTTGACATTCTCCTGTACAGTCTCACTGTTGTCCTCCGGTGTGCACTAAATACATTTGCGGTCTCAGTGGCTGTAATAATGACAGCACCCAGATGTATAGGTAGGAGCTGGAGCTAGGACTAGACAAAGGTCCACTGCTCATAGAATCATGGAATCAACTAGGTTGGAAAAGACCTTTCAGATCATCAAGTCCAACTTTTACCCCAGGACTGCCATGTCGATTCTGCACATAAAGCTCCTCTCAGAGAGTGCTGGGCAGACAGACGTTTCAGCTACCTGCTTGTACAATTATTATTACTATTTTTCGAATCCTGCACTTTGACCTCATACTTAGACTGGATGAAATCTGATCACTGTACAGCATGCCTCAGTGCGGCTTCCCCACAGGCTATGGAGCCTTGTTAATAAACAAAAAGGGCTACTCTTCAGTGATGGTCAATTCCTATGCTGCAATGCTTGTGGAATCACCATCAAGGGGTTCAGGAAGAAGAAGAGAAGCTAAATAAAGGAAACATAGTGGATTCATTGTATTCTGAACCTTCCCCCATTTTCCATCACTTTCTCATTAAAAAAATGGAACATTTAAAAGCATCTTCAGCGTATGTACTTATTTTGAGTTATTGCTATTGTTTTTTAAACTACACAGAGGCTCAGCTGAACCAAGAACTGCACAATGAGAAGATAACAACCCTTAATTTGAGTAGTTTACAGGCTGAACTTGCACTATTGAACTGTGCAACAGTAGAGAGGATCAAAAATACAGCAAAAGGTATCAAAATACATTTATTAAAATGAAAGGTAGAATAAATAGAAAATGTTCAGGTTTTCAGCATAATCCAAGGTCTATGCTAAGCTCCTATCACAGAATGTGTTCTTTGCACCTCACACTATTCCCAAAGAGACAGCTTTATGGGAGAGTTACAGAATATATTGGGAAACTATGTGGGAGATAACAGACAGACATCTAGCTTTTCTCTCCTGCACCTTTTAACGCCACCAACAGAGGCAACTCAGGAGTTTCTCAGACACCTACCCTTCAATGAGTGACAAAAATATTCATATTTAATTTATTTATTCAATATTCATGTTTGACCAAACATCTGTGACCAGTTGCTGTTTGCTGGCTAGTATTGTCTCAATGCTCTTGACTCGTTTGTCTTCTCCTGGATTACACTTAAGATTACAAACTTCATGAGGAAGGGTCTACTTTTTTTATTCTATTTGATTTATGCTTAGGGGACAGCACATATGGGGATCTGATCCCTAAACATATATAACAAATAAATGAAGAACTTCATTACCACAACTTGTCCTATAGAGAATTCAGATTTCTAAGTGCACTTCCTCACCAATTTCATGTCAATAAACCATATTCCCTAATTAGAAGTGTTTCCTATAACTGTATTTAAAAACAGCCAGAAGCTCTGAAAGTTATATGCAATGAGGAAAAAAAAATAATCCAGAGAGGCTACTTATTGCCTTGTACAAACTAGCTGACATGTTACATCTTGCACTAACAATAGATAATCAGTTTAAGATCTTCTCTTCTGAGCCTTCTAGCTCTTAGGAACTTTAAGCAAATTAAAAGTGTAATTTCATTGAATGTCTGTATGTCTGGGGACACTAAAGAAGTAATGTTTGCCCCATTATATCTTAAAGTGTTTTTCCCAGAGCATGAGAAGCCAGAAGTATGAATTATGGCCCTCTCATCTGAACAAGAGACCATCTTTCTCTGATCAGGCAACCCAAATGTACGCAAGAAACTGTGACAGTTACAGTGAGTCTCAGAAATTCTGATCTCTGTGTACGAACAATGTATGTAATTTGGTTAATAATGCACATTGTATATGCAACCTCAATTAATTGTTTGCCTAGTAACAATTTGGAGTATCAGGGAAAAATAATATCTCTCAGCTGTGGCGCTGGCTGTGGTTTTAGTTTGTTTTGCTTTTCCATTAGGAATCTGGTATTTGTGGCTGACATTTTTATTGCATTAATGGCAGGAAACAATATGAAAAGAATGCAGACAGAAGTGGAAAGCATTAACAGAAACATTTAGACCCATTGCGGGGACATTCTAATTATAATGGTGAGTAATAGACATGTAACGGAAAAGGCCAGGTTCAATAAATGTTTATGGAATGAGCTTCACACTTCAGATTTGAGTTTCAAGTCTAAAAAGCCGAAGAGCTGCAAAATGTTAATGAATGTTTGTTCTTTGTAGCACTGTACTGGATATGGGCCCCTTCAGTTCTGCAAACTCTGAAGTACAACAGCATGAGACAGCAAAAAATTAAAGCCATAATCTAAGTTGTATCATTATGCATCTTCATTGAAAAGCCTGATTATTAGAAAACACGTAGGGCTAAATCTCCAATTTAAGGTTGCTTTAAGTTGTTTGTCTTTTCAAACACAGCTTGAGTTTCTGGCATTTGCAGTTAAAGGCTGAAGCATGATGAAAATTTGGGGTCAATGTGTCATGTTCAATTTGTTGCTATAAGCACCACAGTATATTCTGTACTAATTGCATTTACTCATTGCCATATTTACTTTCATTTAAAAGCAACAATGAAAACATCAGCATCATTTGGTTTTACTCAAAGATGCAACAGATTTTGCCATTTGCTGGGAAATGGAATATGTAAAAAAAAAATAAATCACAGAATTTATGTACAATTGGAGATATATCTAGCTTTGTCTTATTAAATGAGGACCAGATCTAACCACCAGTGAAGTTAACAGAAGACTTCCCCTTACACTTCAGCAGGCATTGGATTAAAGCATTGTTTTTTGGTGAGTCACAATTTGCTACAGCTGTCATTTTATCAGTGTTGCAGACCTTATTTGTGTGTTTCAATACACGCTCCTTTTATTTTGAGTTGTGGAAGTTTTCTTGTGGGCTTTTTCAGGAACTGATGTATTTAAAAGTTCTTTTTTGAAGACAACTGAATGTGAGATATATTGATCTAAATATAATGATCTCCACAGTTCAGCTGCAAAGCACAGCAGCTAAACTCTCTACAGTGACTGCGCTTGGGTCCTGCAAACATTTGTGCATCTGAGTAACTGCTGATTAGTTCTATAGGTTCAACAGGGTTACCTGCCTCAGTGGTTACTGGTGTGCATGGCTGTCTGCAGGATCAAAGCCTCACCATGAAGCAGGAAGAAAATACCTGCTTGGAGGGAGCTACCAAACAGAAAATACATGAGGGGTAAGGAACAAAGAGATATTTCAAGATGAGGTACTGCACTGAGAATAGATGAGTCATGGAAAAGATGCTAAGTGATTCATTAATACCAGAAGCTTAGCCAATAAAGGATGCCCAAGTATGAAACTAATGACCATGCTTTTACAATACTACCAAACTATTTGCTTTTGTAAAATTAACATAGGAATAATCTTCTCCCATTGTGAAAATTTATTATGCAATTAGTTGTCACTTTAATAAACTGTACGCACGGCTGTGATAACAGTTGCTCAAAATACTGAGGACTTTACAGTTTTTGTTTTAAAAAAGAAAAACACTAGGAACTTCAAGTCCTGCCAATTTTTCCTCCCTGCCAAGTCCTATTAGCATAAATGAACGGTTTATTTTAAGAAATGCCTGATAAATTACTCTACACAATCAGTAATGAGGGTACTGTCAGCAAAGGAGAATCATTTCCAAAATTTACTTGGCACAAATGAGTGGTTGACTAGCTCACAATCATGTTACATGGCCTCAGGCCCTGTTTTATTCCATAAATCTGCCTGACCTCTTCAGGGTGAAAATGAGTGATTCTACAGAAAAGGTAGTTGGGCAAACCTGCTCTCTTTGTGCATTTTCTCCTTTTTAAAAAGAATTAACACATTCAAACTATCTGTAGGGATACTCCTATAGCTTCATCTTTTTTTGGCAGACTGAAGCTGCATCTTTATATTATTGTCATAGGTCATACACTAAAATTACACATCTTTTTCCTATCACAAATTACAAGAAACAGAAACATAAAGCCAAGAAGGACAAAATGTCTTAAGAAAAAATGAAAGGCCACGAGTCTCCATCCTGCTTCAGTAAGTCTCTTAACATGAGTGTTAAGATCTAGCAAATCAATTCTCTTTCCATTTTAGAATATAGTTTCAAAGTAGAGAGGAATCCCTTGGCATGGATTATTGTGTCAATTAGCAACTGAAGCCAATAATAATTCATCATCTCTTCTAAACAATCCCTGGTAAAAGTCCCTGAATACTTTACTCATCATTGCTATGGAATTCATTACATTAAAGCAGGGGGAAAACCTTTCAAAGAAATAATTTAGGATTATAAGATTAAAAAAGCGCTAAGAAATCATTTCTGCTCCCCTCTCTCACTGCTGTAAATTATTTCCAATTGTCATTCCTTTCTTTTTATTTTTTTTAAACTCTATTGTCAAAGCTTTGTCCAGCCTATTTTTACAAGTCCCAAAGGATAGTTTTCCAAAACTCCCTTGAAGACCACATGACTGGTTAAAAAGTTGTTTATTAATATTTTCGGAGTATTTCTAATAGGGTTGCTTTACTATAAGTTAGAATACTAGATCAGAACCCTTTGTGTCCTCTAGCAAGGTACAAAAGTGCCTAATATAATTTGATCTGCACATACCTTGTGTATCACGTGCCAAGTTCTTCATTGCTAACCATTCATTAAATACATGGTTAAACGTTCACATCCACTACAATGTCTAACACAATATGAGCTTGCAGGCAGTCTATATAAAGTACAGATGAGGAGAAAAAGTCCCACAAGTCTTGTGAAGCTTCACAGTAAAAGGATACACACCAGCTGCCTCCCAAGAGGTCTGCTGTGAAGCCCGTTCTGCTTGTCAATGCGCAGTTGAGGTACTGTCACAGGGAGATATCACCCTACCTGCCCTTTGACAACACAGCAAGGGTCTGGAGAGCTGAGCAGGTCACCCTGAGCTGCAGGAGGGTGCTATGCAGCCTGACTTCTGAAGCTGAACCAACACACTCATCCACGGTATGAGTTCTCTGTGCTGCATCCGAAGGTATCCGTAATTCCTATGAAATCCAGGGTGGAAGCAGATGACAACACAAAGCACTAGCAGTGCTGGCACTTCAAGACTTTTGCTCAACAAAGAGGTTCAATCTTGAGATGACTGTGAGTGATGAACCAGTCTCCAGCAAGGTTTGCAAGGATGGTTTCCCTTCTCTGGGAGAAGATTTTAGCCATGGTAAAGTTCTCAGCCCCAGAAACATAGATGACTTAAAATATAGCCTGACATTTCAGAAAAGCTTATCTCTGAATAAGCATAACCGTGTGAAACAGCAAGAAAAGATGCATTTAGAGACTCTAAAATCTCTTAAGCTTTCTCACTTTCCCATACTAAGTTGATTCCAGGCAGCTGCCTAATGAAATGCTTCTTCCTCCAGAGTGGGGTTCTGAACACGAAACCGCATGAAGCACATACCACATGTTTTCTGCCAGAAAGAGCACTGAGGACCAACAAAGCAACCCTGCCAGGTCAGACACCTTCCCGGAATAAGGCTGTATCGCATCTCTTGGGCCCAGGATTTGACATCACAAGGGAGATCACTTTTGGGGGTTTATTCTGATGTTGCAAAAGGTACAGGGGGAAAGCAGAAACAAATCTAAGTGCCTCTAGGGATAAATTTTTATTTAATCTATTGTTATGTGAGACTTTATACATATGAACAGCTTACAGGTACACCATACAGGAACAGAGGGATGTCTATTCCACACCAGTGTCATGTTCTCCTGCAGCTACAGCCGTACACTCACCAGTTCTGACCACAGAACACCTTCAGAACTGCCTACAGAACCATTCTGCCGAAACTCAATGAATCAAGAATGTAAGTTAGTATTGCCTTTGCCATGGCTGTATGTATTTTTTTATTACTTCTCCTTCAAGGAAACTATGACAACTTTTGAAAGAAATGAGATTTTTAGCTTCTGTTAGCATCCACATTGCACTAACTTCTTCATTTTACTTCCCTTGGTATCGCTCATTAACTTTGATTTTCATTCTGTGTGGGTGCTATCTTCAGATTTCCCCCTGCTACTAAATAGAGCCTTAGATTTTGCTATTGCTGCAAGCACCTTTTCATGTTTGGGCCTGTTCACCTACGCAATGGTATCAAATCATTGTTTCCCTTTTGCACTGCAGATTTGGTTTAGCTGTGTCAAGGTAAAAATTAGAAAAGGAGATGGTAGAAGGAAGAGAAAGAGATGCTGGAATGTGTTAATTGAACAATGCAAAGGACTGCTCACCTGTACTGTTCTTGTTCACAAGCTCTTCATTGACCCTCCTGTTGCTCATTGAGCACCCAGACCAAGGTGACCTATTCTGTGCTCAACTGTTTGAAATCTACTGCCAGGCACGTTTAGTTTTCAGACTGAGTTTGATCCTCCAGACTTTACAAAATATGCTTTTAGATATGCCTTAACTTCTGTCGCAGTCTTCGCCCATATGTCCTCCAGCAAGCCTTCAGCAGCTGCAGCAGTAAGCTAGCCTGACCATCAGAACAGGTTTTATTCTCTTTTTTTGCTTTTCATTTTTACCACGGCCAGTATTTCAGGAAGCTGTTCAGTCTCCTGTTGCCACTCTGAGCACCTCAGATTGCTCTTTCTTTGCTCCCACTTGGGCATACCTGCTTGGTTGACAAACTGCCTGGCTCATTTCATGCAGACCTTTCTCAGTAGGTCTGAAGTGTATTTCAGGCTCACTGTAACACCCTCTAAGCCTTCTAGGATTACTGTTCAGTCCCCTTCAAGCAAAATCCCATTTTGCCTGTAGCTCATCCCTGACTGAGCAAAACAAAGTAGTTTCCCGTAGCAACTGCTCCTTCAGACTGCAACGGTTGGTACAGAAGCTGATTTTGCAGCCTGCTCTTCAGAGGACTGCTTGAAGCCTACCATTGGAGATGCAGGTTTTGTCCCACAAAATTATGTCTAGCACATTTTGGAAGACGTCCTGTTCACTGCATCTGCCTTTGGCAGTGATTTTCTTCGGAAGTACCTTATTTTCATATCACACTGCTGAAGTTTTAAGAAGAAACGAACCTGAGTACAAACCTGCAGTTTTGTCCAAGTTTCTTCTAGTGGATTCTGGGCAAACAAGATAGTCGATAGCAATGCTAGCTAGTGCTGGAAGGTGCACTGAGGAAACTACACTTCAGAAAGCATGGCTCTGTGTTTCCTTTTTATTTCCTGTCTTCAAGTAAATGTTCTGGGCTGGTTGGTTTGCATTAGCACTGCTCCTAACCTCCCTCAGAACAAAATAATGTTGCTCTAGCTACCCAACAGAGTATTAGGAGTAGTCCCCGCCTGCTGATTTTCCCCAGTATTTTAAAGGCCTCTGGTAGTTCTAGGAAAAAAACTAAAACACTAAGGCTAAAAATGATTGGACTTCTTTCCAATCACTGGAGTACTTTCCTGATTGCGCTGACTTTTCCAGGGTCTTGTTGCCATCTCCCTAGATGTCAAGTAACAGAACAACACAGTTTTTTTCAAGTTCTACATGTCTACGTTCAAACTCATATTTTGTTTATTACATAGTGACACTGCCTGTCTCTTTTGTCAGATCATTAATCTTTAATAGCTCTGTCACCAGCTTCAAGCTACATGTCTGGGAATCCTTCCCAGCTCCAATTTACACTGGAACACCTTAGATCATAGAATGGTTAGAGCTGGAAGGAAACTTAAAAGATCACCCAGCTTCAAACCCCTGCCATGGGCAGGGACACCTTCCACTCAACCACGTTGCTCTAAGCCCCTGTGTGTCCAACCTGGCCTTGAACACTGCCAGGGATGGGGCAGCCACAGCTTCTCTGGGCACCCTGTGCCAACACCTCAGCACCCTCATAGGGAAGAATTTCTTCCTAATGTCTATTCTCAATCTCCCCTCTGTCAGTTTAAAACCATTCTCCCTTGTCCTGTCACCACAGGTGATGTTGGGTCCAGGTTAAAAGCCTTTAAAGCAGGCAATTACCTTGCAAAGGTGCACTCAGTGTTGTCACGCAGCTCATGGTCTCATTTACCACAATGTGGTAAAACTCAGCCTTAGGCTTACAAACAGTGATGTTAAATTATACAGTCTATTGCCTATTAGCAGTGATATGCAGCAACTTCTTTACAATTATATATTTAGTAGTTCGGCTAAATGAAGATCCACAGTTCACTCCAAGTTTCTCTCAGCATTAATTATGAACAACTGAGTTATTCTCTGAAAGTTTCAATGGATACATGAATGTCATTTCTTAGTAGAGTTAACAACTTTTTGTTATTACTCTGCCAGTATGAACAAAACTGAATTTTCATTATCTCACTATATGGTAGCTTATTTCTGACTTCAACTTGATTTCTTTGTGTCTTCTCTTGCTCTTTGACTTCATATACTTGCATCATAAATACCTGATTCTAATCCTCCAGATTAAAGCTGCCACTAACCAGTCTGGTAGGATTGTGCTGCTGATGGCTTCACCATCCAACTGGAATCAACTGATTAAGACCTGATCGTATAGTTCTGAAAATGAACTGAATAGCTGGCGTCCTTCTTCTGCATCCTCCTGTGCAATTGTTTTCTCTGGACCTACTCAAGGCAACCAGAAGACATCTTTTGTTTAATCGTAATCTCTGTGTTCTGCATCTCTAGTACCACTTTTTATGTTTCCTGAGCTGCAACACACTGGACAGAAAGTCTTGCGACACTCTCTGCTTTTTACATGGCTTCTTCCAGGAGCCAGTTTCCTTTTTCCTGGTCAGTTTGTCTCTGTCCTGCTGCCCAACTTCCTTTAGTTTGACCCTGTGAACTTGTTCTGCACTAATAACACTGTTTTGATCCTTTTCCTAGGCACTTCAGGTGCCCTTGACATTTGAAGAAATTTCTGTTTCTTTCAACAGCTTCTCCTGTATGCTGGAATCATTTGCCCCAGTATGTTTCTGTTTCTCATTAAGCAATCTTTTATATCTCCAAACGTACATGTGGATACCAGAGTATATGACTAAGGCAGGCATCTATTCCCCCTTCTGCTTCTTAGGTTCAGATAAAAACACAGTCACATTTCTTCCAGGATCATAGTATATCAAATACTTTTATCAGCTGCTACAGTGTTTTAGGTATTATTAGTACCAACAATGTCTGATTTGTCTTTACCTTCCCCAGTCAATGCTTTACTCAGTGTATATTAGTATTGTTATGCTTGAGTAATGTATGTGTGGAAATTCAGCTTTCTTAGTGAAGTTACTGTCTCACGGCTTTTTATCACCTCATGGCTCCTTGTTTTCTCTTTCTAAAGCTCTTGCTTTATTTGTCTTTCATTAATGCTTTCTTCTTGCTGTCAGTCTCACCTGTTGTATCACACTGTTCTTCACTGTGTAAATGGTAATAAGAGTGCCCACATTTGTAAAGTCCAGTGGTACTCTACTGAGAGAAATACCCACAGAGTATTGCCATTAACATCCCAGCCACAAGCACAGAAACTAGCTCTTTGATGCTTTCTCCAAATCTCTTTTTCCTCTTAAGATTAGTGCTTGTCTCTCCCAGCTCCATGTCTTGCTTAGCAAGGAAAAATTTGAAAGGCCAGAAAGTAAGAATCTAATGAATTTCTCTATACTGGTAAGACAACAAAAGACTGCATTACACCCCATGCCACCTCACAGCTGCTGTCTATATTCCACGGAAGTCTCTTTTAAGAGTGCAAGAATTCCAACCATTTATTTTAAACTAGTTGTTGAGAAAAACATCTTAATACTTTTACAAAGCACTGAAAGCTGAGCATAAGACCAACTGCAGAAGAACATCTCTCCTGCAACAATAAAACAGAGTTTGTGCCATTCAGGACCTTGAACACTGCCGCCAGAACCAAAGGGTGAAGCCAATGCGCAATGTTACTGATTGATGACAGCCCCTAGGACAAGCAGAATAAAGGGAGAGGAGGGAAAAAAAATCCCCAAAGATCGCTTTCTTTTTCAGCTATTTGTGCATGAGCTGTTCTGCCTGCCCTGTAATTTCTATGACCTCCAAGCCTCCCTAGGATTATGAATACCTATTGTTGACTTAATTGGCAGAATAACAAGAAACATCTGCCAAACAAACCCAGTTTCTTAATCTCTGCTGATCTTGGACACAATATGACTGTAAGGGAAAGAATATTGCATTTTCTCTCTATGAACAAGACTAGACCAGAGGCTTTCATAGTTCAGGGAGCCATTTCCAGTGTACACCAGAGAACCAATACACAACAGAGATTTCACAAAGGCTGTTGTCTTTTCAGGTGCCCATCTCACATGGCCCATGGAATATATCCATAATACTAACACTACACTAAGATATCTGTATTTACGCCCTCCAGACACTCCTCTCCCAATTTAGACTTGTGTCCAGCATTACACCATCCCAGGTGCAGACTACAGCATTTGTTCTTGTTCAGTTTCATGCCATTGGTGATTGCCCAGTGCTCCAGATCCCTCTGCAAGGCCTCCTGTCCATCAAGAGAGTCAAAAGCACCTCCCACTTTAGTATCATCACCAAACTTACTAATAGTGCATTCAACTCCTGCCTCCACATCACTGATAAAAGGATTGAACAGAACTGGCCCTGGAACAGTGCCGGTGAGTGGTCACCTGCCAGATGTAGCCTTGCTCACTGCAACCCTTTGAGCCCTGCCCTTCAGCCAGTTCTTCATCCAGTGCACTGTTAGTCTACATAATAAAGGAAGCAACTCTCAAAAGAGCTGTACTGGTTATATCCCTTCACGTTAAATTGATTAATTCCTTCTAAAAATTCTTCCTTCTAAATTCCTTCTAAACCAAAAGGACAGTGTATATGGAACTCTAAGCATGTCCCATTGCACAAGACCTCCTTTAGCAGACAGTATGGGGAGGGCATATGCCCACATTACAGATGTTTGGGACAAATTAAAGGTACTCAAGAAAAATACGTCAAAAAAACTTGGGTGGAGGTGGGGGTAATAAGCTCTAATACACAGGATTAGAAAATAAAATGTGGAAAAAAGCATATATTCAAACTTACCTGCTTGTTTGCTCAGACAAAATAGATTTCGACATCATATTGATAGCATAACCAAAATACAATACATATATATGGCTTAAACCCATCTCTTAGGCCTATGAAGTAGGAGTATAGTGGAAAGAACTAGTTAGATATATATTTTCTCATTTTTGTCAAATACATGCAATAGGATTAGAAAATAAAATTTATGTCATATCCCATATGGTGAGTGGTCACATAAGAGTATTAAGTCCTCTGCTGAAGGTACCAATGTCTTAGTAATTTGCCTTTTTTCCTATTACATAGCTCTCTTACAGCTACATAGATGTGAATACGTTCAATCCATTCAAACACCTTGATTTTTATTATAGGCTGAATGTCACCAGTGGGAGAACACCACTGGTAAGTGAACTTTATATCCATTATACCCTGAAGTTCAGGACAAATTGTTTTCTCTGCCAGCATGCCTCAGTCATTACATTTCGGAGTTGCAGTATTTAGGAAAGACTGGAAATATGAGACCTGTGGAAGAAACCAATGTATAATCAAGAGTCATAAGTCTTTCAAAGGCTGTATGAGCTGTACACCAATTACATCTGCACCCAGAAATAACTCCTGAATTAAGTATAATCACATTCCTGCCTGGACTGGTGTCTCTGGCTTATAGGTATTGCTAGTTAAGCAGCTAAAAGCAGCAATGAAGTGGAAATCAGCTATTATCCCAGCATGATGAGCAAACCAATATGCAGTCATTCCTCCCCACACTGGTAGTTCAAATGTCCTGGTCACTGGGAGCAGGACGTATTTCTTTTTACAAGACAGGAGGTGGCAATGGTTACACTACTGAAATAGAAAAGTAAATTTTGAACTACTAAATACTCTTCTGGTAAAGACATTAAGCACTAGAAGACAGCAATTTCCCAAATTATGATTAAGTTTTCAATCTTACCTCCTGACTTTTTAAAGAGCCTCTACAAATGGATCCTCTTAATATCTCTGTGTAATTATCAGTCAATATACTACAAAGTGTACCATGAATTGGAATGCTTCAGTTTTGTCTTGCATATATTAGGCTCCATCTTTTATGGTACATTTAAGTTGATTACTGATCATTACTTCTCATTAATTACAGTAAATTTAGGAAAATTATATGACAAAGCTCCAGAAAATAGAACTCAAGTCTTGAAAAAAGAGCAGAGCACTTTTAGTGAGGACATGCTTTACTGTAAATAAGACAACATTTGTTTTAATTCATTCATCTTGAGTTTAAAAATGAGCCACAACTTCATAAGGCATTTATCTTCAACAATGTAATCGCCACTATTCAGAGCATGTAAATTCCCTGAATGTACCCAATATTTGCAATCTTGCTTCTAAATAAATAATGATTTTTTCCTGTCTTTGATATCACTGAGAATTATAATTATACATAAATACTGCTTAAAGATGAGCAGACAAAAATGCAGTATGATGCCAGGGCTTAGCTTTCTTTTCACTGACAACAATTTCCTTCATAAAACACTTCATAAAAAAAAAAGAAAAAAGAAAAAAGTTAGTATTTTAAAAACAAAATACTTATATTTCTGAATTTTCACTTATAAATTATATGCACTGAAACTTCTTCTCACTATGATTTAACACCAAATAACCACCACTGGTATAAAGATTTTTATGCTCTGTAACAGTAAACAATACACATTCGTATGTGAGATACAGGTGTTATAAAAAATTATGTTATAAAAATACATTATATTTCATTGGAATTGGTGCCAAGTGTAATATTGGTCTCCATGAGTCAGGTAAGACCTTAGACTTCTAGTTTCTAAATACAATCAATGAAGCATTTTGATTCACATCTGGGCACATCTGGGGAAAACAATAGCAGTCTCTGAAAACACCTGAAAATTACAAGTATCCAACATGCCTCACAGTGCAGCAACTGACTGCAAACTTCCCTCATTAAAAACCAAACAATCTACTGAGACTTGAAGACATCTGATAGAAAAATCTCACTCAAAAGTAAATGCAAATTCATGGAAATAGTAACACATTTCCACATGGAGGTTGGTGGTGGGTGATGCTGCTTCGAGCCATGCACAATCTAGCTGTGAGAATCTAAAACTCATGTTGAAGTAGTAAACATGGTATTGCTTGTTTTCTTAAAGTCAACTGGAAGGAAGGCTCCAAGGTATTTCCACACTAGCCAGTATTTTGGAAGACTTAAAATAGGTTGGAATAGACTCTTAGCAGATGAATGGCTTCATAGGAAGACATTAAATTCTGAGCTACTCCTCCAAGTTCTCCTGATTCCCCCCAGTAGTTTTCTCTACACTGTCAGTATTAGAGAATCACAGAATAGTTAGGGTTGGAAAGGACCTTAAGATCATCTAGTTCCAAGTGCTTGAAGAATAGGTTAAAATGGTATCTTCCACTCTACCATTGCCACACAGCTAGAGCTTGGTACCTGAACCTCTGAGGAGCAAAAGGACACATCAACATTTTATAACATCTTGGGGTTTTTTTTCTCAGAAGATCCAAGCAAAACTGAGGAGAAGAAGGGAAGGCTATTAAACTGCGCATTCAGTTTTGAGATAATACAACTACTAAATCATGTGGTGTGAACACTGATTTTTAGGTAATCAGGAAGTTAAAATTCCCATTCAGGAATTACACTAGTCCTTATTCTGGCAACCTAGGAAGGCAGCAAAGGTAGATACTACCAACAGCAAAATCCATGCCCTGTCTTTTATCTTCTCTATTCCCCTAAGTATGGATAAATGTGAAAACCAGAATGTTTACCAAAACAGCCTCCTTTGCCAAATTTACTGATCCCTAAAGTGTTTCCCATTGGGAGGTGAAGGCCAGATTGTAAAATGCAGGCAATATTCAAAAGAAACAACAGAACTGTACACTCTCCACTTACTCCCATAAACACCTGGCTTGCACATACAAAATAATGAGAGGTGCATTAACATGATCAAGTATATAACTCACTATATTATTAAGGAAATACCTGATAGAACTGTATAGAAAGAGATCACCTTTGCAAAGAGGTTATTGTTTTTCTAAATGAAGTTTTCTAAGCACTTCCACAAAACCTTGTATCTCAAGAGACAAACCACACATGAAACCAAGTTTCTAATCACTACTTTGTCTCAGACTGGAATTCAATCTGACCTATCATTCCAAAATTTTCACTGAACCTTACCCAGAACTGAAACCTAACAAGTACACAGAACTTCTGAATTTCAGAATACTGGTTTAACTAACCATTGACACCAACTAGAAGAGATCAGTTTAAGGTGGGGAAATGTCTGCATCAGTTGGTTGTCCACAAGGCCACAGTTTTTTCCTATCCCCTCCTTCCTCAACTCATTCTCCATGTTTTCTCACCAGCACGGTCCTTCAGTGCAAGCCTTCTCTTCTCCACCCTGACACTGTGCCATTTGCTGTGAGCCACCACTTTCTTGGTCAAAGCTGTTAGACTGGTAGCCCAAATAATGACTCTTGTTCTCCAGCAGCGTAGTCCTGTGTGCTGGAGGTCCTATTTTAATTTCTCTGCTATCAGCACAGCTCCTTCTGACCCCTACCACAACACAGATACCACTGATGTTTCCAGGGCAGTGCTCCTCAAGCTGTTTCACTTCAGTTTCTCAACCTCTTTTCAGGATTCAGGAGGCTTAGAAAACATGGGATTGTGCTGGGAAACCCAGATGACATTACGTTTTGGCTGAGGAACAAGACCGGAAAGCTAACAATCCTCTCTATATGAAACTCATATTTGAGACATGTCCCCATCCTATGAACTTTCTCCATTTTTAAAAGGTGTGTTTTCCAGGGACACAAGTTCACTGCCCATTTCAGTGATCCCAAATGGTTCAAACTAGGTGATGCTGAGAAAATGTAGTGCATGGACAGTAAAGCTAGGAAGAAATGGCTGAATGGCATCACGGGAACTTACCTTACTTACTAGCTCAACTCCAGTAAAAAATTGTACTACCCAGTCCTTTGAGAAAGAAAAAGCAATTGCCAAATGTAACTCAGCAAATTACAGGACAGATTTCATGAGAGATTTACTCATACAGGTATCTAAATCTCACAATCAAAACAATGCAGCTTAATCTTTTAGTGCTAATCTCATGATAGAATACTACCAAACTGCTGTGAGTTTATACAAGCTTGTATGTATCATGAGCTGGGAATAGCAGACGTGTGCATGCAGTTGTGCTTTCAGTATGTGCAAGTTGGACAACTGGAATTGGGTATTTGTGCATGATGAGCTTTGAAATTTTGTCTGCCCCATGTTTGTTTGTAAATTGTACTGCTTGTCTTCACAAATGGGCCTAATTTTATGTTCTCTGGGATGTTTCTAAAAACAGCTTGCCAAGAGTATTAAAAAGCTTGTTCTAATCTGCAAGCCTCTGCCTCATTTAATCTCTGCTTCCAGTTCAAAACCCATTAGGAACACTCTACATACACACAAACCAATATACATATTTTTATTGGCCAGCCACAGGCACAATCTCTAAACAACTTTAATTTAAAGCAATGAACTGACACCAAATTTCAAGATACATTAAATTATCAATCCCTTTTTACAGAACAATTATCTGCTTTTTATACAAGAAACTGGTTTTACTTACTGCTATGTACAATCTGCTTTCAGAAAGCCAAAGAAATAGGGATCCTATATCTTTTTAGGGAACTCTGTCCCATACCTTAATAGATTCTGTGTCAGGAAGATTTTTCTAATCAGGTCTTAAACAATGTTTAATGTTTTTATTAGACTTCCACTTTTCATTAGCTAGTTCACATCTGTTCTGTCTTGGTTTAAACCTTTTGCACAGAGATAGGATGGACAAGCTAGTTTTACTTGGGGGAAAAAAAAAGGTTTCTGTTTAGCAAAACAGTATGTGTAAGTTTGGATCAAATCTGGTGAATAACATCAGCTAAATACAACATTTGGAAAAACTCCTGGGAGTTTCCCACCCTCCCAGAACCCCCAAAATGCTCCAGAATAGCTAGCAAAATGGTAAGAGGTGGCAGCAATGCTTTATTTTTGATAGACCAAATTATTAAGGCATCATTTGGAATATTCAAGCCTCAACTCCAAATCACCATGCTTGTTTTGAAGTAGGGCTCTTATGCAGGGAAGATCTGCGGGTAAATGTATCAATGCTAATAGAATAGGTCACTGGCTTCAAATTTACCAAATCAAATTGTGCGTTCATTGGCCATATAAAAGGATTTGGAGAGATAAGCAGCATCAAAAATATTACTCTCTTTTCTATTCAAATTAGGGGAAAAAAAACCCCTTGTATCTGAAGAGAAATAACTTGAAACACAGGCACTTAAATGGAAATATATAAATGGAAATAGTCATGCTGACACTGTCTTTGAGTTAGATTGGTAAGCAAACTAGACATCAGCTTGAAATGCAGCATGACAGCTATATAGATCAATGTAAATTTTACTGCATGGGCAGACACATCATATCTGTAAGTTAGGCAATATTGGTCTTTCTAAAAGAGATTTTGATGTAGCATGGGATTAATTTCAGTAGAAAGAGCTAGGGGATGTACAAGGAAGAGGAGTAAACATAACTGCAAGTTCACAGTGACTAAGAGAATGTAAATATGTCCTGTTTCAGAAGTTACAGATAAAAAAAGTTAAATACATGTAAATTTACTAACCCGCAACAGGTACATGTTATATACTGATGGTAGGTTCTTCATCAACTGAACGGTAAAGTCAACTGTATAAGCCTTATTTTGCCCCTTATTTTTACCCAATCCCTTCTTCCATAAACTACAAAGAAATCATAGCATCAAATTTCATGTGGTGCCATTGCTGTAATTTGGAAAAAATGCGCATGTTTACTCCCTGTAGTTCCCACTGAGTTCCATTATCTTGATTTTTTGGATGAAGAAGTGAAAAATGTAACTTCATGTGCTGAAGGACTTGCCTGGAGTCAGGCAGGAGGTTTGTGATGCACTCTGGATAGAGTGCAAATTTTTCCTGTAAACATGCAGTACACAGGCCACAATAAAAAAGACACAGCTGCAAAGCTGCTGCACTTTGCTTACACAAAGGACCTGAAAAGACCTGTACAGATTACCCTAAGTCATCTAGATGTGACTTCAGTCATTCAAGTACTTTCACGGGGAGAAAAAAAATGTAGTTAAAGCTTGTGGTAGACATGAAAAAAATATTGTTGCTCTATAAAACTAGGTAACATGGAATTAGAATCATGGCATGGGTTTTTTAACAATTAACCTGATCAGGCATTTAAAGAAAGAGGAAGATAGTTGGCAAATTTTCCATCTCTTTAGGACTTCTGAATAAGATAAACTGTGAAAGGAATAAATTGATGAAATTCTACAGCCAATGCCATAGGAAGGCAAACTACATGATCTAATGGCCACTGCTGATCATGAAATAGTTCTGTCTAGGTTCACAGAAAACAGCTTAAGTCCAACCATTCTTTCCATTTGCAGGGCTTGGGTCAAGACGACATGGCAGAAAAACAAATGAGAGTTAGTATACTCAGTATCCTAGGGATTAAGTAACATTGTCTGAATGTTTAAAACATATTTTTACATTTAATGAAACCAAACGTTTTTAGCTGACAGTAGATTCCTTTTCTTATCCAGTAATTATTAAAGATCATAAAGATACACTTACAATTTATGGGTGTTGAAGTAATTTGGCTGTTTTACAACGCACCCGAGGCATGCAGATATATCTTTACAATCACACACCCTGAACTGTGTGAGCACCTGGCTGTGCTCATTACAGAGTGAGGGGTAAGAAAGTACTTTCTAAGTTACTGTTACTTATAAAGAAGGAAGTAGGAGACATTTAAACAGAAAAAAAAAGATAGCCTTAAACAAAAATAGTTTTAAACAAAGCTGAATTCTAGGATTGTCACCACTGGTGGTAAATTAACGAGTTTATTTGGCTATTCAGTTCATGCTTCAACTTTCCTCACCCCCACGTAGCAGCAAGGTGACACTATTTAGTTTACTAGGCTATAGAAGTATAATTACTGATCAATGTTCAGCAAAACTTCAATGACCATTTTCCTTGACTTATTATGTACAGAGTAGGAAATGTGCCCACTTGTCCACAGACAGGTATTTATTTTCCTTCCTGACATTGCAGTGTCAGGTCCTGGCAAGTACCTAATGCTCAACTTACAGAAAGACAGAAAACCCTAGGACCTAGGACCTGCTGAGAGGAGTGTCCAGCTCAGACACCCTAAACAAGAGTCCTGGAGAACCACTGCCTGAGTAACACAGCGCTGTTGGTCCCAGTCAGTACCAACTGACTGAGCCAGTTACTCTGAGCCTGATGGAAAAGACACTCACTATTTCTTAATTTCCCAATACAACTGAAGTCCCAGAGCTAGGAAAGAGACGGCTGGCTTTTTCTTCCTCACATTAACTTTAAAAGTATCAACTGTGGCACTAAGGCCATTCCAGCAGTAATAGCACATTTTAAAGCCTAGAGCTGAGAAATACTCTGGAAACATATGACAGAGGAGCAAAAATATGAAAGGGTTTGTTGTTTATGTTTTACTTTAAAAGGAATCTTAAAGGATTCCAAATAGAAGCATCATTCATTAAAAACATAGACTAGCCTGTTCTACATGAAGGTTACAGAATACTCCCTGCCATTCACGCCATGTCTTTTCAGCTTCTACAATCAGGACAAATATATTGCTTATATATTTATTAAGATACTTTTAAAGTATTTTGAGGATAGCTAAGTGAGCTGTCATACATCATTTCTGCTCAGTTCCTGTAATGGTCCCGAATTCCTCAAAATTGGAATCAGCTCTGTGAATGTAAAAGACATAAACAGTCAGCCCTGATGACTAAAAAAGGCGAATGAGGTAACGGTAATGCCGGTGAAGCTGTTTGTCTCCAATGCACCATAAATAGTGAAGTGAAATTAAAATTTCTCAATCAACATCAGTTATGCACATGCACGCACACACGCACATGAGAACCCTGCCTGATGAGAAGCAGACAGGATCACAAGTTCAAGCAGAGGTTCTTACCAAAAGAATAAAATTATTGGGATTTTTTATGTTGTTGTTGTTCCTATATTGTGGGATATCCTCGCTGCAGGAAACGATGGATTGGAGTACAGACTTCCTTAATTTCCTGCAAACTTCCCCCCATGCTGTATTTCTAGTCCTTCTGAAGCTTCCCCCACTACACTTAACATTAAATGATCAAAAAAAGATACCGTGTATCACTAAGAGTGATATCTGCTCCCTGTATTGTACTCTCCAAATACAAAGATACCCCGCTGTTATTTCCATGGCTATAACTGGTCTTCCCCATACATGGAAAAAATAAGTATAAATACATATAGACATAATAAATAGGGATAAGTATTTAAAAGAATACATAGAGATTTCCCAAGAACTTCCTTCCCTTAGAAATCAAAGTATTTTTTAACTAAGATCTGAAAAACTGCAAATGATTAGTAAGGTGAGACACAGAGAGTGATTTGTCCAAGGCTAAGCAAGAAATCTGTGGCACAGTAAGGAAGTCCTATTAGATTTCTTGCCTCTTCATCTTGTTCCTTAAAACCATGCTTGTAAGAGATTGATGGCAATTAGTCTCCACGGAATCACGACAACCGTTCAATGAATCATACAACAGGAAAAGCCTATCTCTGAAAAAATTGTCTTTCCTGTTTCAGTAGCATATTTGTAATGCACAGTGACAGGAGAAGACCGGAAAAAGGGACATTTCTCCTGAGTGGGTTGATTAATTAACATAGATTGCCTGAATTCATTCCAAGAAATCTACGCCAAGGAGGAATCCTGCACTGCCTTTCCTAACTGAGCTTGGAGCAGTCCCCCAAACACATATCTCAAGAGCACAGAAGGAAATCATGAAGCCAGGTATGAAACTGGCCTTTGTGAGCCATAAAGACATCCTTGATGCAGATCATGGGCCAAAGGACAGAAATAGTGTTTATCAACTCAGGAAATGGGGATGAAGAGAACATACAATATAAACATTATCAAAACTAAGAATAGTTGTTTTGTCTGAAAGAGGTGTTCTACATGATTTCTACAGTTATATTGTTTCCTGTTTGATGAGAGATGATTCCAAAGTGTAGGCTTATATCCAAATCCCCAATCCGCTAAGGCTTAGAAAGGGTCAGAAACCAGGTTTATTTCACAGAGGTTTCTGCTAGTTAATAAATCTACAAAGGTTGGTTTGTTAGGGACAGCTGAATGCACTGTGTTTTTTCCTTAAAAAAAAAAAAAATCATATTACAAACCCTTTTTTGATTATGAAAAACAACTGGCAGCTTTTAAAAGATACTAGCTAATGCAGAAATTGGGAATATTATTATTTGAGTTTCCTAAACCATATAAAATAGATTATAATGGAAAAGATTTGGGCAAGATTGCACTGCATCCATTAGCTTTTCCTACATAATTTGTATGGGTTGCTATCCATCATGCTCCACATTGCAACGCAGAATTACATGGTGGCTCCCAGAAACCCACATGCTCTGCAGAGAAGTCCATTACTTTTTGGCAAAGTAGTTCAAGACTAACCCAAACACTAAAGCTTCTTGAAATTTTGTCCCTTCACTTGACTGTACTGTCTCTGTGCCATCCAGCACCATCTGCAATCTGGCACCCTGCAAAACTTCTCTTCCCTATAATTTTCTTCCCCTCAAAAGTACTTTCTGTGCTCCACACTTCCCACTTTATTAAACGAAGTCATTTTTCCTCCAGATCTCTATGGAAAGGGTTAAGTACAACAGAGCTGAGTGAGGAGACACTGAGGTTAATCACAGAATAAAAATACAGTCCAAGTTGGAAAGGACATCAGGAGGTTTGCAGTCCAAGCTCTTGCTCAAATCAAGGTCAGGTCTGAGGTCAGAACAGGTTGCTCATGGCTTTATCTAGTTGTTTGTTGAAAACCTCCAAGAACAGGGCCTGCACAGCCTCTCTGGGCAACCTGCTCAACTGCCTGGCTGTCGTCATGATGAAAAAGACTTTCCCAATATCCAGTCTGAATCTATCCCTCATCCTCCCACCAAGCACTGCTGTGAAAAGCCTGGCTCTCCACAGTGAAAACCTCCCTGTAGGTGCAGGGGAGCGGCTGTCAGCTCTGACACCCTGAGGCTGCCTTTTCCCCAGGCTGTACCAGCCCCTGTCCCGCAGCCTCTCCAGCTGAGGTGCTCCAGCTCCTGATCATCTTTGGAGCTCTGCTCCAAACTAAAGATGACTAAGCTGACTTCAGATACGTATTCATCAGTACAACTGTGCAGTCAGATGAACCAGACTTGTGTTGAACGGGTGGCAAGCCTCTGAGACTCAAGCATGGCTCTCTCACAGTGTTGCACCTTCTACATATCATATGTCAAGTGTAAGTATACGTGTAAGAATATGCATGAAACAAGTCAACTCCAGAATAACTACACGACATAATACACTGAATGGTATATGTGAAACACCCTAATGAAATCACTCAACTACCATAGAACCACTTTCTTTTTTTTAAATGGTCTTACAGTTTCTATACAGTTACTCTTAGTGAGATGATGGTCTCCCTTTTCACACCCATACTTGAATTTAAGATATCTTGCTAATCATAACAGCAGCATATATGTGCAAAGACATTTTTCAATGAAGACTCGATACTGAAATACGAGGTCTATAACCCTCCTGTCATCAATGTGTATTGTGAAAAGAAAAATTAATAGAAATATGTTTTTAATACTGTGATTTCTCCCACTCCAGTTCCACCAGTACCTTATGATGTGCTTATCAGCACACAGTATATCTCAGGCTGGGAATTATAAAAAAAAGCAAGGGTGAAAGCACTGAGTAGGTGTGCAAATAACCAAATTCAATAACCATACCAAAAGGTATTTAAGCAGAGCATGAATCATCGAGTCCAACATTAAAAATGCTGCTTACATTAAAGTCAATGGCAAAATCCCTCAGAATTTCAAGATGCAAGATCTACAAGTGAAAATCCAAACACAGATTTGAATCCACTCTCAAAGTTCATGCCTGAAGGAGGACTGCTCCAAATCAATGTTAGACACAGAGGACAACTGCAACACTTGGAGCTGAAATCTGCCAGCATGGTCTCAGTAAGTGTATGTTACTGCACTCACAGCTTTACTTGGCAGCACAAGTCTGACCTCTGTCAAGAGCCTCAAGTGTGATGTCCAATTCAGTTACTAAAAGACACATTGAAGTCTGGCTTATATGGTTAAGAAATAACTACTACCTATTTTTATTTTGGGATCAGAGTCTTCCCAGTCTTTTTAAGGAGAGACATTTTTAGTCCATTCATGGTTTCAACATTCACATTGATATCTTAATCTTGCTTAATAAGCAATCCTAAGCTAGAAACTGCGAGCTTAGTAAAGATGTTTTCTACCAAATATAATATATTCAAATATAATCACACTTAATTAAAAAAAAAAAAGTTGTTACAATTTTAAGTAGTCACTGAGAAGCAGTTTAATCTACCAGAGATCTTTTTTGCACACTCTTCCCCGTACTTTTCAGGGACATCACTGACCAGGACAATTCCAAGGTACTTCCATTACCTACCATCAACTCACTCATGCGCTTTAATTTCGGGACAGAGTAATGCACTGTCCCTCCAGTGATATCAATAGGTCCATTCTACTCACATTGAATGAGTGTCCTTCACCCTTCCCTCCCCTGTCTTTCCCCTCCTTATCCTCCCATGCCAGGAAAGGAAGGAATTCTCCTTTTCCTGCTCAAATATCCAATAATCACTTCAGCCATCTGCTTCAATACAAGAAACTCTTCATAGAAGCCCATCTAAATGGCAAACCATTAGAGATTAAGATGATTTATTTTAGTTTAGTGCAGTGTCACTGGTTTAATAAATAAAAAATAACTAAGGATTTGGGAAGTACTATGGCTTACCTATGTAAAAACTCACTCTCTTGCCAATACATTCTATCGCTGCTGACAGACATTAGAACATTCCTTTCATCTCCTTCCTCTTCTTGCAGTTTAAGCTATCCCCTTAAGGAGTATTTGCTTTCTCTAAGATAGATTATACATTGTATGCAACGTGAAAACCTTACGCACTTTCTTTACCATCTGCAAGGCTTTTCTGCCTACTTCTTTAAAAAGAATTAAATCAAAACCCTTATTAGTCTTTTCATTTTGGATAAATAAACCAGGATTATGTTTCTGCTAGAAACTATTAAGAAAAAAAAAAAAAAAAAAAAAAAGGATTACTGTTTCCAGATATGTGCATCTCAATGAGAGAAACTCTTCTGAATACAACCACCCAAACATCCAAGCCTAATGGGACCAAATGTGGAATGCAAACTGCGATAAAGAGCAAATATGAAGCATACACATGCACGCACACAAAACACCCCCTCTATTCATGCAGAAAACATGATCTAATATGGGATTGATTTCTTTCAAATAGTTCTTTCTGCATCCCAGTGTGATTCCAGGATGTGCAAATTAAGATAAATTCTATGGGTCAAATTCTTCTTACCACTACATGTGCTCAAGTCAACTGAAATTGATGAGAACTGGATGCTGTGTCAGAGGGTGAAATTGGCACAGAAAATCACAGTGTGAGGAGAAGATGTTATAAAAATAAAATGACACAGTGCTTCGAATGAAGGAGGAAACAATTCTCGAAGTGGCTCAGAGAGAGAAAAGCACAGAGAAGCAGAAAAAGTTGACCCAGGAGCTAGTACATTGTCAGATAAGGCTCAGTTGTCAAAACAGAGCCAACTGTGAGGATCTGAATGAGAATATGTGGCTCCGGATGAACATAACTTCATTCCATAACTAACTCTAACGGAAGTAAAGCTACCCCAGCTCCAACTCCTGATCCACATAGAGCTTAAAAGAGGAAAGACTAGTTCATTACTTCTATATTCTTTTTAATTCCAAAATAGCTATTTATGACTTCATCACTGTAGAGCTTCACATCTAGTCTCATTAAACAAAATAGTGTGATAAAACCTTCAGTATAAAATTCTCTCCTCTTTGTTTTTCTGGGTTTTTTTACAAAAGAAATGTCCCTAAAAGAAGCCTGTGTAACTTGCAAAAGAGACCTAAATCAAAACCAGATTCACATATTTGTGTAGATGATTTAGCAGTAATATTTCTAGCAGTGGGAGTTTGCAAATATTATCAAATCCATGTTCATGTTTTATGACAATTGACCGATGAAAACCAGAAGCTATTCTGACACACATTTTAACCCATTTTTCTGCTACCAGTATGAATATGAGCACAAATGTCTTCCTGGTTAAACTTCTGTTCATTTGAGTGAAACGTGAAGATGTGTCATGTCCTCAGCTGAGTTCCAGAACTACTCAGGATGTCATGTAGCATTTAATTTCAAGCTCCATTTAGAAAAAAGGATTAAACACCTAACCTGGAACAGCTATCCTCCCAGCTGTTGGATGATTCATTTCCATCACAAGTCCATTGTGCAGCACCTAGAAAAAAAAACAAAGCATGTATGTAATAAAACAATATAATCAGTTCCTAAACTCGAGAGGAAAAAAAGATAAATGTTACCATGTTCTTTCACAGAGTATCTGAAAATACAGGGAGCTACAATTCAAGTAACTTGATTAATTTGTAAAATGAAAGCACTGATGTTTGACGCTACTTTCTATTTATGCATCTAAATAAATGCTTCAGTAAGACTTTACATGTCTAACGTATCTTCAAGCTCTTATAGCCAACATGAAGCATGAGACTGAGCTGCAAGCGTAACTGGTACCAACATGAAATGAGAATTAAAACCTTCACCCACTTTCATTTTAATCTGTAATGTGTATACGTAACTTATGCTCTATAGTGCTGGTTCTTTCATTGTCACTGTTACTCAGTTGTTTTTGAGATCTTGATGGATCACACTGTGAAATGTTGACTTAGTAGTTCTTACAAATGTTTAGGAAAAGTGACATAATTTTGATGTTATTTCTGTTCTTTCAAGTGGGTATGTCATGCTTCAGCCCCATGTATATCTGCATGGGATGACTATTCATCACAATTTCCAGCTTTCTCTTATTACCTTCAACCAGGAAGCAACGCATGATACCAAAATTCTCAAGTAACAGAGAAAAAGAAATTCATAATAGCAAACTCACTGCTACTGTTAATAGGATGCTGCACCCAAAGCCAGTAAGTAATCTTCATCATTTCCTTACCTTTTACTCTGCCACCTTGTTATCTCAATCACATAATAAGAATTCTTACAAGTTATTAAATTTGTTATTGAAGTATCCTCTACAAATAAAATGCCTCCCATTAACTAATTCTTTTTCTGTCCAATGTAACGAGTCTAGAGCACCTTGCCAAATGTAGCAGCTATAGAAAATGAAAGACAGGCAAAGAATGTTAAGTGATCGTGTAACATCTACCTATTCACCTTGCACCATGAACACTAGCAACCTTGACCATAAATGACAGATTTTTATTCTTGAAAATTTCTAGCTAATAAGATGACAATTTTCTTATGTAGCCTCCACCATATTCTCTATTTTTATTCTTAAGAATTTTTTCTCCTAATACATTATCTCAATACCTTTGTTTTCTATTAAACACCTTTATTCTTGCCTTTTCCCCAACTAGGCACAGAAAACCAAGCATCTTTATAACATTCTTTTACGTCCTGGAAGATTGTAATCACATCCTCCCTCAGTCTGCTCTTTTCTAGACTAAACAAAACTTTAACCATTCTTTCCAGGTCACATTTTGTGAACTTTTTATCTGTGTAGAATAGCATGCTTCAGAAATTCCCATTCCTGAACAGGTGGTGTCAAAGGTCGGGTCAGCTTTCTCTTAGCTTGTGGGTGAGCCTATTTAGCTGACATTTGGAAATCCAGATACTTCCGATAATAGATGCTGATGGAAGAATGTCTGTTCACTGGCCTAATTGTTTGGCACTGTACCAACTCATTAGTTCTATTTCTCCTTTGGAAGGTTAATGCCAATTTTGGTAGACATTCAAGTGAGACATCCAGAACTTTTTTCCAAATGACAGAATTGGAAAATATAATTGCTTGGTTTAGCTTATATTTAGAATCTTTCCAGTTATGCCCTTAATCAAACAGAAATGAAAGTTTGGCCTCCTTTCTCTGTAACTTAGCTACATGGGCTTTCTTTACGCATTTAATAGATTCTTTGTGACCTAAATTCAAGAAAACATGCTTATTTGAACTTGAAATCAACAGAACACTCAGGTGCACAAGCAGCTCTTTAGATGGCAAATTAAAGCCTGTGCCTTAAAGCAGCACTGTTTGGTTAAAGAAAAACACAGATTCTCTAGCCTGCCTTCACAAAAGGAAGGCAGACTTAGATTACTTTTAAAAGATCTCCTGTCAGAACCAAATTCCATGTCCCTTTCCTTTACAGAAACAACTAGGAAAAAACTGCAGTATCTTCAAGGATCACCAGCCTAACTTCTATTCCCTTTTAAAATAATTAGGATGCAGTTAAGCTTTCTTTCCATTCACTGTAAGTGTGGGTTTGACTTTCCCTCTCAGATACATAATTTTCTCAAAAACACTGCAATGTCATTACTTTTATTTTCTACAGTTATTAAGCCTATATTGGTATACTCAGGTCTACCTTTTTTTTTTTTTTTTTTTTTTTTCTCTCCAAGAAAACAACCCCCAAGAAATTAATCTGGCCAAAGATCGTTTCTTTTCCCAACATCAGCAACACTGTTTATAAGAACTGTGCAATTTCCTGTTTCATGTGTTCTACTGTTAGGATTCCCCAAAAGAAAATGAAAAAACAACATCGCTAACTCCTCCTCATCTACATTCTAAAAACTATGAAGGAAACATACAAGATTACTGCCTCCCAGCCTTTGGGAGAATGCAATGTTCATGTCCATTATCATCAAAAACAAGGGAAGTCTGAGGACAAAGTAAGAGACAGAACTGGGAGGACTTCTCCATTGTCTTGTGCCTCTCAAATAGTCATGATCTTCCTAATGTGGTAGAGTCCTCTATTCCCTTTGCATTCACTCTAGCTCAGCATAAAGAACTGATGCATCAAGAGGATCATGTAAAAGATGATGGACATCAGTAGATCCTTTTTTATTTCCATACGGCTTACATTCCAGGCTAGAAATCCTCTATTACTATATTACCTGTTACCATTTGAGATTTTGCAAATGGAAGTAACCTTTGGGTGGCATTTTACAGTGATTATGAGACTGCTGTAAAAGAACCAGAAGGACAGTATTCTTTCCTTCAGTAATAATCTTTTCATGCCGTTTCATTTTATTCCAAGTATAATCACTTTGTACATTAAAGAAGGAACTTTTCATCTGTCTACTGGTTAATGAAAAGAAAAACTAATGTCACTATTTTGTAATCTTATCTCAACAAAAGTACTAGCAGTGCCTTGCTGTTATTTGTGACATGCTCATGTAGGATTTTGTTTTTTTCCTGTTCATACTTCTTCTGTTTTCCCTCCTGACACTTAGAACTGTAAAGGAAAAGACTCTCCTATTTGCAAGAAAGAAAACAGGACACAACATATGATACTAAAAACATCCCTGCAATGTACAGAAGTCAATAGAAGATAAGGTTGCTCTGATTTATGCCATTGGTTATGATTCCTGTGCTTTTGCTACTAATCTTTTCTTTCAAAGTTTGTGTTTTCTTGCACACGGAATTTGAAAAAGTACATAGATATTATACACACAATGCAGGATATATGTAATTCTCTAACATCAGCTGCTACAGTTCTGCTTTAGGATTATGTATTGTATATGCAGACAGTATTGGATTTGCCCAGGTTACAAAAAGAAAATATTATTTGGTGATGGATAAAGCCTACAGAAGTCACTATATTTCAAATTTACTTAGCTGGTATAGGTTAGTACATTACTTTATTCAAACCACAGTTCATATGATTATATCTTCTAACCTCAGAGAATAAAAGAATTCAATTAAAAAATTACTTTAATATTGTTTTCCCAATGCTATATGCGAGAAAGTCCACGAAGAATCTTAAACCAAAGATCTTAACATTTTACTTGTGTAATGCAAACCAAGGGTAATTCAATACATTTCATCATATATATTCTCAGCTGTTTCATCATTCCCTCTTAGTTCGCCATGAGAAAAACTATGGTGGATACTTACATCACCTGCTATGAAACTCACAGTACTTCAGCTATAAAAACTTCAATGATTAATTTTGCTCTTTTCCCCTAATGCTGTTAATAACTGCAAGTTAAAAAGTGCTTACAGTTTTTTTAACAGGCGGAGTTAAAATCCCTTAGCCATCTGCTTTCACAAGGAGGATCAAATATTAACTCCAGTTATTTCTTGTATTTTCACCTTGTTCAAAACCATTATTCAACTGACACTACTTTTCTGCATGTTCAGCTCAATATTGTAATTTTTGTTTCAGTATTCAAGCCTCTTTAAAGTCCGACTTAAAAGCTAAGTGAAATACAAGGAAAATCAAAGAGGATAAAATGAACTTCAGAAGAAACTGAATCATTATATGAAAATGCAATATGGCTGCAGAAACAACTTTAAATTTGACCTTCTTGAAAAGACTTGCAAGGCTGAAAATTTAGACTGAAGTAGAGGCTTGATCTTTGACCACTTGGGACTTGAGACTCCTTCTTTACAAGATCATACGGTACATACAGGAAGTGGCACAAGACAATTTTTCAGCTTTTGCAGATCCTTCAAGGAAAAACGTGAAGCTCATTTTTCTATGGCTGTACTGTCCCTTAAGGTAGTAAGACATTATTAAGATTTCTTATTAACATGTGTGGTAGCTTTCTTTGGGACTTATGTGTGAGTACCTATTTATCTATGTAAAAACAGCTAGAAAAATTATCACCATGAGGATATGGCTTCAGGATAATTTAAATACATCTGTTTTTTCTTGGACACTCCATAACTTGTAAGAATACCTGATGCTTGATGACAGGTCCCTTAATTGATAAACACAGTAACAATATATATGCAATAGGGTTCTTCCACTAACAAGATTATATAGCAAAGTAACAAAAGTTGTGAAACATAAGCATGAATATTATTATTAGCAAGAATTGATCTTCCTTTCACCCCTCAAAAATGAATGAATGGTTTTCTTAGATGCTAAGGAAGCAAAATATTGTATTATTGCTGCAGCAGCGCAAATGGCAGGTAGGAGAATCAGAGATACTGTCTCTGCCTTTTTTTCATGTGGATAATAGGGTGCTTGGCTATCTAGTAACCATCTAGAAAATTCTGCAATTATCATAAGGTTCATTTCTACTGTAATGTAACCCATTATGCACATAGGCAATCACCCGTGACAAGGCATTTTCTCTTTGAACTTCCAGCAAGGCTTCAAATCCATTCTAGGTGCTACCTAAGGTGCAATCGGCCTCCAAATCCCAATCAAAGGAGATGCTGGAATCAGATCACGTCAAACATGTTGTCAGTGCCCTCCTCCCCGAGTTTAAAAAGTTCTATTTAATGTAGAGCTACACATTTGAAATACGCATTTGTACAGACATCACTCTCTCACGTTTTCATCTAGAGTTTAATGAAAAGGATTTTCAGGGCCACAAAGGAAATGATGTAACGTTTTCTCCGTACTTTTGTAGCCACAAGATAGCCGGCTGTTGGTAAATGTAATTACTACTCGTGCCTCCAAACCACAAGAAAATAATCATACTGTTTTTCCTGTACATGCTGAACACAGAGCTAGGGCCATAATCATCCCCTAAAGAAGTAACAGTGCATGTTGTGAACACAATGCCATATTGGAATTTCATCCCACATCCTAAAAGCACCACTTTCCAAATAAAAAGAGGTTAACTCATTTGAAATTTGAAAAGGATGTTAGATGCATCCCTGTCCGATGCCTGGATCTCCTCATATTTCTGGAACGATGGTACGCAGCAGAATGTTTTGTGTATCAGCATGTTTCCCCTTCCCCCCACCCCTCCTTGTTTTTCTGTGCAATAGTCACACTATTTTCAAGTCCTGCTGCCAAGGAAAGTGGTCTTTAACAACTAACAACTTCATTATTATTCTTTCCATACACAGCTTCTACCATACAGGGCTCATCTGAAGAAGGTAATACTATCTCTCTACCATATAAGCCATGTATTTAATCGGTGAATAACATCTAGCTTCACTTCACCTTCACCTACCTCTTGTATTTGAAGTATCTCACCATTTCATGCTGGAACGTCACATAATTTAAATGGAAGTAAGAGCCTTGAATGACATGATCTAGTGTGAGGTGTCCCTGCTCATGGCAGGGGGGTTGGAACTAGATGATCTTAAGGTCCTTTCCAACCCTAACTATTCTGTGACTCTTTAAAAATTTTAGAATGAGTGAAATCTCATTGTTTGCTGGTTTGTTTTGTTTTGTTTCTGGTTGCTTGTTAATTTACCTCTTTACTCCCAGTCTCTTATTCTGATTATGCTATAGTCCCTTACATCTGCAGTTCCACAGCTGTGATACTAAATGAATACGACAAAGAAAACCACAGTTCAATGGAATGTGCCTTTTCTCCATTCCT